>NC_069507.1:64089917-64252417 GCF_027579735.1 Bombina bombina
ACAAATATGCCTCTTGTCATTGGCTTACCTATGTGTTCAGCTAGCTCCCTGTAGTGCATTGCTGCTCTTTCAGCAACGGATACCAAGAAAATTAAGCAAAATTCATAATAGAAATAAGAAAATTGTTTAAAAATGTTGGGTTTAATGTCCCTTTAAGTTTACCTTATTTAATTTGATATGGCCAGTTATGGACGGATATAAATGAGTTTATATATTGTATTAAAATTAAACTTTAAGTTAATTGTCCTTTAAAAAAAAAACACTAATTGTATCTATTACAGCCAAATTGATTTATTATGATTTTTTTTTTTTTAGTGATGGAAGGAAAACACTTTCCCAAAATACTTTTGTCCAGTAACAGCAAAGATCTTCCCTCTCAGCTCTTAGAGAGGTTTTCTACTCTCCACACCATGCAGGTCACCCCAGTGGAGTCAATGTTTGGTCCCTGCCTTCTACCACAAACACTGATGGACGCAATCAGCTTCATTGCTTTCAAATGCACAGACGAGAGGAATAGTCATTATGTCTTTAAGGTGAGCTACACAATTTATTATCTTCTGCAGATGCTGAACAAATAACTTAAATGAAAGGGACAGTATACTATAAAATTGTTTTTCCCGTAAGGTGTTTCCAATTACATTTTTTACCAGCTGCAGAGTATAAAATGTATGAGATTTGCTTTTTTTAAGGCTTATTTGTGTATATGAATTTGCTGATTTTGTGTTTTGAAGCCACAACCTAATAAAATGGGTTGAGCTTGTAGGTATAATCAGATCTCATTGCTTCATCACATTGTGTACATATACATGCTTCTTTATCTTATATCTGTCCATAAACCAATCACCAATACTTGGAGAGAACAATGGAAAATTAAAGGGACAGTCTACACCAGAATTGTTATTGTTTTAAAAGATAGATAATCCCTTTATTACCCATTCCCCAGTTTTGCATAACCAACACAGTTATAATAATATACTTTTAACCTCTGTGATTATCTTGTATCTAAGCCTCTGCAAACTGCCCCCTTATTTCAGTTCTTTTGACAGACTTGCAGTCTAGCCAATCAGTGCCTGCTCCCAGATAACTTTACGTGCACGAGCACAGTGTTATCTATAGGAAATACGTGAACTAACACCCTCTAGTGGCGAAAAACTGTTAAAATGCATACTGAACCCAAAAATTTTGTTTGTAATTCAGAAAGAGCATGCAATTTTAAGCAACTTTCTAATTTACTCCTATTATCAATTTTTGTTTGTTCTCTTGATATCTTTATTTGAAAAAGAAGGCATCTATGCTTTTTTTGGGTTCAGTACTCTGGACAGCAATTTTTTATTGGTGGATGAATTTATCCACCAATCAGCAAGGACAACCCAGGTTGTTCACCAAAAATGGGCCGGCATCTAAACTTACATTCTTGCATTTTAAATAAAGATACCAAGAGAATTAAGAAAATTTGATAATAGGAGTAAATTAGAAAGTTGCTTAAAATTTCATGCTCAATCTGAATCATGAAAGAAAAATTTTGGGTACAGTGTCCCTTTAACACAGCTTGGCAAAGTGGATCATTGGGAACAAACTAAAAGGGAGAACATTTTTTAGTAAACTGTCCCTTTAATTCTACGAAGTCATTGTAATGGATGTGTAAAAAATAAACCAGTGTTTAAAAATGTATTTCTAATTTAAAGGGACATGAAGCCCAACATTTTTATTTCATGATTCAGACAGAATCAGTTTGAAACAGCTTTCCAATGTATTTCTATTATTAATTTTGCTGCATTATCTTAGTACCCTTTCTTTAAGGATCAGCAATCCACTAGCTGAACACACTGGTAAGCCAATCACAAGAGGCATATACGTGCAGCCACCAATCTGCAGCTAACTCCAAGCTCCTAAGCCTACCTAGGTATACTTTTCAATAAGGGATACCAAGAGAATGAAGCAAATTAGATAAAAGAAGTATATTGGAAAATTATTTAAAATTGTATGCTCTATCTGAATCATGAAAGAAATATAATTTTGAGTTTCGTGTCCCTTTAAAGATATTTCCACTCAGATATTCTATTCATTTCTTTTTTTGTTAAGATATGGAGAAGATACTCATGTTTTAGTGAATATGCTATATTCAAATATAATGGAAACACTTGCATCCTTATTTACTGAAGGGCAGTTAGAATAAAAGAATACACTAAAAACACAATAAACAGATGAAACAAACAAAGAAAATCAGCCATATTTAGCTAAACCCCCCCCCCCCCCCTTTATTTAGGGTTCTGGGTAAAAAAATAAAAAATATCGTGCTCAAAACAGAAAACCTTTTTTAGGGTAGTGTTAAGCATTTAATTCCTGACCTAACAAAATAATAATAATAATAATAATAATAATAATAAAAAAATATATAGAGGAACTATAACGCTTAAAGGGACAATAAACACAAATTGTAAACTAGATGATTTAAACCTTCATATATAAGAATAATTTTGCAATGACAACTGCAGCTTTATTTTGTCAAATGAGCATATTGTTTTATGTTTATTCTTTTCACTGATTTCCCTGTCCCCCAGAACAAAAGAATCCTTGCTAACCAATCACAAACTAATATTCAGACATGGCACAAACTCTGTTTGCACATGTGCAGACGGGGTAGCCTGCCCTCTTGTATTCCCTTCAAGTGAATGTAAAGTTTGACGAATGTGTGCCCGGTTTTTAAAAATCCTATTAAAAACAGGGGCACTTTCATTCATCAAATTGTATCCATCCAAAGATGGTTTCAAAGGCACCCTCCAAAGGCTATCGTCGATGGTAGGCAGTCACCAGGGTCAGCTCTTCTCAATACAGGTGATCATTCTAGACATAAAAACAAAAAGAAGAAGGCGCTCCAATGGTGCAGCAAATTACAACAACATATATCAGAAATCCCAAAAACACCCTCTCCTGCAAACAGGTACTCACAAGGAAGGAGCACTATTATGCAGTGCTATTCAAACAGGCTGGATTGGTCAGAGCCCACCAGCTGGCTCATATAGGATCAGACGAACCCTGGGCTCTGTGGTTGTAGGAAGAAATAGAGGGGAGGGGAAGGACACTCCAATAGTGCAGATGGTCACTTATAAATGAACAGTAATCCCAATACAACACCCCCACTATAATGCAGTGCAAGTTGAACAGGCTGGTAGATCTGAGCCCACCAGCTAGCTCACTCCAGTAAATAGGATCCAAAATGTTGATAGAAAATAGTCCACAGAAGAAATAAATCCCTCAAAAAAGCTCACAAATCTTAAAAGTTATTATCCCTGGATATGGGATATAATTTATTAAAAACTAATTCAAATAAATACAAACAGTCTGCTATGCATTTCAAGGTGCTGCTTGCACCCTTTCCTCAGACGATCACTGCCTTCCTTGTGAGTACCAGTTTGCAGGAGAGGGTATTTTTGGGATTTCTGGTATATGCTGTTGTAATTTGCTGCACCATTGGAGCGCCTTCTTCTTTTTGTTTTTATGCACTTTCATTCATCAAACTTTACATTTCACTTGTGAAATACTTACCACTTACCTTTTATTCTTGAAAGCCGCTGCAGCGCTTCCCCCGCATGTCACAAGCATCTTCATACGTCAGCAATGACAAATCCAGCTTCCTCCAATCACAGCTTCCCCCCAGAGCAAACATTGCCTGAGGCCAAGCTGTGATTGGAGGAAGCCGGATTCGTCATTTTTGACCTATGAAGAGACTTGCGACGGGTGGGGGAAGCGCTGGAGCGGCTTTCAAGAATAAAAGGTAAGTATTTTAACAAAACGAGTGAAATGTAAAGTTTGATGAATGAAAGTGCACCTGTTTTTAATAGGATTTTTAAAAACCGGGCACACATTCGTCAAACTTTACATTCACTTTAAGGAGGTTTAGCACTAGTTCATCTTGGTTACTATTGCAAAGAATGATTTCCTATAATGATTGTTTATGCAAAACTGATAATCCACCTTTAAATAGCATGTGAAACCAACTTACGTCTATAAGATTTGGTTATATAATCTATATATATATATTTGCAGAGGCGTAACTAGAAACCACAGGGCCCAGGTGCAAGAATCTAAGAAAGGCCCCCCGAATTTCATACATATATATTTTTTTTTTTACATTTAACACAGAAAAGAAAAATGTGAATGGTTCCACAAACACACACACACATACATGCATAAATACACACACAGTCACATGCATACACACACACACACACATACATGCATAAATACACACACAGTCACACACACACATACACACACACACATACATGCATAAATACACACACAGTCACATGCATACATACACACTCACATACATGCATAAATACACACACAGTCACATACATACACACATACACACACACATACATGCATAAATACACACACAGTCACATACATACACACATACACACACACATACATGCATAAATACACACACAGTCACATACATACATACACACACATACATGCATAAATACACACACAGTCACATACATACATACACACACATACATGCATAAATACACACACAGTCACATACATACATACACACACATACATGCATAAATACACACACAGTCACATACATACATACACACACACATACATGCATAAATACACACACAGTCACATACATACATACAAACATACACATACACACACATATATGCATAAATACACACACAGTCACATACATACACACACACACACACACACACACATACATGCATAAATACACACACAGTCACATACATACATAAACACACACATACATGCATAAATACACACACAGTCACATACATACATACACACACATACATGCATAAATACACACACAGTCACATGCATACATAAACACACACATACATGCATAAATACACACACAGTAACATACATACACACACACATACATGCATAAATACACACACAGTCACATACATACATAAACACACACATATATGCATAAATACACACACAGTCACATACATACACACACACACATACATGCATAAATACACACACAGTCACATGCATACATAAACACACACATACATGCATAAATACACACACAGTCACATACATACATACACACACATACATGCATAAATACACACACAGTCACATACATACATACACACACATAAATGCATAAATACACACACAGTCACATACATACATACACACACATACATGCATAAATACACACACAGTCACATACATACACACACACACACACATACATGCATAAATACACACACAGTCACATACATACATACACACACATACATGCATAAATACACACACAGTCACATACATACATACACACACATACATGCATAAATACACACACAGTCACATACATAAATACACACACATACATGCATAAATACACACACAGTCACATACATACATACACACACACATACATGCATAAATACACACACAGTCACATACATACACACACACACACACACACACACACACACACATACATGCATAAATACACACACAGTCACATACATACATACACACACATACATGCATAAATACACACACAGTCACATACATACACACACACACACACACACATACATGCATAAATACACACACAGTCACATACATACATACACACACATGCATGCATAAATACACACACAGTCACATACATACACACACACACACATACATGCATAAATACACACACAGTCACATGCATACATACACACACACATACATGCATAAATACACACACAGTCACATACATACATACACACACACACACATACACCAATGAGTAAAACACTAACCCCTGTAGTCAGAGACACTAGTGAGGCATCATGTCACACTCACATGATATCAGTGCAGGCAGTGGCAGGTCAACTTTTTTATTGGGGACATTTTTTTATTTTTTTTTAAGCTGGGCCCCCACCCTCAGGGGCCCAGTCGCAGTTGCGAGCCTCTGCACCCCCTGTAGTTTTGTCCCTGTATATTTGGTTTCAAATCTTCACGTTTCTGTGTGATTGGAGAGAGTTGCCCGCTTATCCATTTGGGTCTCTTTGCTTGGGACTTTTTGCATTCATCTGGATTTGGTTCATTTATCCTCACTTTATTGCTGGACTCTGTGGCGCCTCCTGCTCATCTGGACTGATAGTACCAGTTAGGTTTGTGCTGTTTTAATATCATGTGACACCATAGAAGCTTAAGTAAACAAAAGCTCACATAAATTGCCTTAAAGGGATAGTCTAGTCAAAATTAAACTTTCATGATTCAGATAGAGCATGCAATTTTAAGCAACTTTCTAATTTACTCCTATTATCAAAATTTCTTCATTCTCTTGGTATCTTTATTTGAAAAAGCAAGAATGTAAGCTTAGGAGCCGGCCCATTTTTGGTTCAGCACCAGGGTAGCGCTTGCTGATTGGTTGGCTACATTTAGACACCTATCAGCAAGTGCTACCCAGGTTCTGAACCAAAAATGGGCCGGCTCCTAAGCTTACATTCAAATAAAGATACCAAGAGAACGAATAAAAATTGATTATAGGAGTAAATTTAAAAGTCGCTTAACCCCTTAAGGACCAGCGACGTACCCTGTATGTCGCTGGCCTTTTTTTGGGACTTGATTGTTTTATAGCGTGGTCTTGCCACCAGCGTTGAGACTGCTCTATTCCACAAAGCCTTCTGGAGGGAGTGCATTAATAGCGTGTTCTTGCTAGACTTGTGCTATTATGTCCTGAAAAAAACCTTAACGACCAGTGACATACAGGGTACATTGTGGTCATTAAGGGGTTAAAATTGCTGCTCTATCTGAATTAGGAAAGTTTAATTTTGATTAGACTATCCCTTTAAAGTATTAACCCAAGCCTCCCTGGGAGAAAGTGAAACGAACATATTTTTAGATGTATTTTACAACAAAAGGCTGTTAAATAAATAATGAATGCACATTGCAATAATGAAGCATTTTATGCGTTGTTGAAATGTTAAGTTTAATGGTCCTTTAAACTATAAATAATAGAATGCAAATAGTTGTGAATATTGATAACCAGTGATAGTTTCCCCATAGCCAAGTGTCTCATGTCATTTACAGAACTGTCTAAAAATTCAGGGACACCTGTCTAGCCTACCATAAAAGCAACACAATTAAGATGTTTATTATTTTTGTTAAATAGCTGTCTTTTTCATGTTGGTTCTTATGTATCTCTTGCAAAACATTTCCACCCTCTAGTGTCCTTAAAGTGGTACTACAATCACTAAAAATCCAGCCAAACACAAGTTAATAGTAGTTACATTTGTGTATGACATTATGCACAACATTGCTCATAATTCCAAGGGTATTGATATTATTTACCTTCATATGGCAAAGACACATTTCAAAATCTACTGTCCTAGGCAAGAGTCTTCTGTGCCTATGTGTCATTGCTGCAGCAGGTACCGTGGCACCAGGGCCCAAGACCCAAGTGCTAGGAAGAACAGCTGTTCAGATAGTTGGCACAGAAAACATAATGGGCTAGATTACAAATGGAGCGCTAATTTATCGCGTGCCTGTAAACAGGCAATCGCTTTACGGGCGTGCAATAAATAACCAGCCATTACAAGCGGTAGCAATTAGCACTCCGAAAATTAACCATTGATCAGATCTCTGGTTAATTTTCTAATTGTGCACCCAAATGCCCCCAAATTTAAATGTAGTGTCGTTTTTTATTAAAAAAATAGCAGTTTTTAGGGGTTAAAGTGAAAAATGCCTTTACATAGCGGGCTATGGGGAGCTGTGTGTTCTATATAAATATATAGGTCTATGATTATATACATATATATTTATGTGTTAATATGTGTATATGATTATATACATATATATTTATGTGCTACTATGTGTATATGCTTATATACCTATATATTTATGTGTTACTATGTGTATATGCTTATATACATATATATTTATGTGTTACTATGTGTATATGCTTATATACTTATATATTTATGTGTTACTATGTGTATATGCTTATATACATATATATTTATGTGTTACTATGTGTATATGCTTATATACATATATATTTATGTGTTACTATGTGTATATGCTTATATACATATATATTTATGTGTTACTATGTGTATATGCTTATATACATATATATTTATGTGTTACTATGTGTATATACATATATATTTATGTGTTACTATGCTTATATACATATATATTTATGTGTTAATATGTGTATATGATTATATACATATATATTTATGTGTTACTATGTGTATATGCTTATATACCTATATATTTATGTGTTACTATGTGTATATGCTTATATACATATATATTTATGTGTTACTATGTGTATATGCTTATATACTTATATATTTATGTGTTACTATGTGTATATGCTTATATACATATATATTTATGTGTTACTATGTGTATATGCTTATATACATATATATTTATGTGTTACTATGCTTATATACATATATATTTATGTGTTACTATGTGTATATACATATATATTTATGTGTTACTATGCTTATATACATATATATTTATGTGTTATTATGTGTATATGCTTATATACATATATATTTATGTGTTACTATGTGTATATACATATATATTTATGTGTTACTATGTGTATATACATATATATTTATGTGTTACTATGTGTATATACATATATATTTATGTGTTACTATGTGTATATACATATATATTTATGTGTTACTATGTGTATATACATATATATTTATGTGTTACTATGCTTATATACATATATATTTATGTGTTATTATGTGTATATGCTTATATACATATATATTTATGTGTTACTATGTGTATATACATATATATTTATGTGTTACTATGTGTATATACATATATATTTATGTGTTACTATGTGTATATACATATATATTTATGTGTTACTATGTGTATATACATATATATTTATGTGTTACTATGTGTATATGCTTATATACATATATATTTATGTGTTACTATGTGTATATGCTTATATACATATATATTTATGTGTTACTATGTGTATATGCTTATATACATATATATTTATGTGTTACTATGTGTATATACATATATATTTATGTGTTACTATGCTTATATACATATATATTTATGTGTTATTATGTGTATATGCTTATATACATATATATTTATGTGTTACTATGTGTATATGCTTATATACATATATATTTATGTGTTACTATGCTTATATACATATATATTTATGTGTTACTATGTGTATATACATATATATTTATGTGTTACTATGCTTATATACATATATATTTATGTGTTATTATGTGTATATGCTTATATACATATATATTTATGTGTTACTATGTGTATATACATATATATTTATGTGTTACTATGTGTATATACATATATATTTATGTGTTACTATGTGTATATACATATATATTTATGTGTTACTATGTGTATATACATATATATTAATGTGTTACTATGTGTATATACATATATATTTATGTGTTACTATGTGTATATACATATATATTTATGTGTTACTATGTGTATATGCTTATATACATATATATTTATGTGTTACTATGTGTATATGCTTATATACATATATATTTATGTGTTACTATGTGTATATGCTTATATACATATATATTTATGTGTTACTATGTGTATATACATATATATTTATGTGTTACTATGCTTATATACATATATATTTATGTGTTATTATGTGTATATGCTTATATACATATATATTTATGTGTTACTATGTGTATATACATATATATTTATGTGTTACTATGTGTATATACATATATATTTATGTGTTACTATGTGTATATACATATATATTTATGTGTTACTATGTGTATATGCTTATATACATATATATTTATGTGTTACTATGTGTATATGCTTATATACATATATATTTATGTGTTAATATGTGTATATACATATATATTTATGTGTTACTATGTGTATATGCTTATATACATATATATTTATGTGTTACTATGTGTATATGCTTATATACATATATATGTATGTGTTACTATGTGTATATGCTTATATACATATATATTTATGTGTTAATATGTGTATATGCACATATAAACACACTTAAGTATATATTTATATATCCCTATACATATATATTTCAATATGCTGCCCATCGCTGCACAACTTATCCCCTTTGCTGTGCTAGGTTCTCATGCCGTGTCTCACGGCAGGAAAACAAGGCTCCCATTGGAGCCTATGGAAGGGTGCTCCACCTCGCGTACGCATTGTGGGGTAACTTCAAATTTGCATCTTTGCACTCTCCTCGTAATATGATCTCAATGAGATCTTTGATGAAGGATTGTGGCATCACAAAAACAAATTTAAAGCAGTACAAATGAATAAAAATGTGGTTATTAAACAGTCTTTTCTAATATATGCAAAAACCTGAAAACAGAAAATAAAATATAAATAAAAATGAGACAACCACGTCAAGTCAAAGTTGTTTAAAATGATATGCTCTATCTGAATCCTGAAATAAACATTTTGGGGTTCATGCGCCTTTAATTGAAGGAACACACATTAATGAAACACTGGAAAAGATAGATGAGACAATGTTTAATGAATTGAAAAAAAAATTCCCTTCCTTACTACAAAGTCTCTGAATCTTCATGTGCATCTATGAATCAAGGTCATTGTGTCACATAAGAAATCAACAAGTGCTACCCAGGTCTGAACCGAGAATAGGCTGGCTCTAAAACTTACATTCCTGCTTTTTCAAATAAAGATACCAAGAGAAGGAAGACAAATTGATAATAGGAGTAAATTAGAAAGTTGCTTAAATTTGCATGCTCTATCTGAATAATGATAGAAAAAAAATTGGGTTCAGTGTCCCTTTAAGCATTTTACATTATAATCTGAAAG
The DNA here is from genome assembly GCF_027579735.1 of Bombina bombina. Lineage (NCBI taxonomy): Eukaryota > Metazoa > Chordata > Amphibia > Anura > Bombinatoridae > Bombina > Bombina bombina. The sequence continues at coordinate 64,100,850 of NC_069507.1, forward strand.
TGTTTGCTGTCCCTTTTAAGCAATGATAACATTAAATATATAATTCTCACATGTTCTATCACAAGTGATGATCTCATATATACAAAACAAAGGACCATAGGGCTTATTCTTTTTTAAATGCATATTTATATATCTCATATGACACCGCAACACTCACTGGTTGGATAAGAAACAGATCAATAAACATATTACAAAGTGTTCTGTTTCATTGTGTTATCTGCTTTTATTAACTGAACATTAATTCTTAGGTGGATGCTTTGGCCCGGAGTCATGGACTGGGATGGTTACGTTTAGTACAGATGACATCAGGCCCTCAGAAACAAAATGTTGATACATATATAAAGGGAGGGGAAAGTAACTTTAGGGCAACTTGCCCAGTGCACAAAGGAGAACAGCTGCTGGTGTGGTATGATGGTCAAATCTCCATGGTGGGACAGGATGAGCTCAGAGATGGCACCAATTGTAAGTATAAATTAAAGGGACACTAAAGTCAAAATTAAAGGGATATGAAACTCAAAAATGTACTTTTGTGATTCAGACAGAGCATACAATTTAAAAAAAGTTTCCAATTTACTTCTATTATCAAACTTGCTTCGTTCCCATGATATTCTGTGTTGAAGAAATATCTAGGTAGGCATCTGGAGCACTCTACATGGTAGGAAACAGTGCTGCCATCTAGTGGATAACATTCTTGCAAAACTGCTGCCATATAGTGAAAGAAAAATTGATAATAGAAGTAAATTAGAAAGTTGTTTAAAATTGCATGCTCTATCTGAATCATGATAGAAAAATGTTGGGTTTCATGCTCCTTTACACTTAATATAGAGCAGGCAATTTTAAAGAACTTTCTAATTCACTTCCATTAGCAAAATGTGCACAATATTTTTATATGCACACTTTCTGAGGTAACTGCTGCTACTGAGGATGTGCAACAGTGCACAGTATATACGTATATGCATTTTGTAATTGTTGGATGGCTGTCACATGATGCAATGGAAGAAAAACGGAATTAAAGTGAATGTAAAGTTTCATCAATTAGTGCCCGGTTTTTAAAAATACTATAAAAAACAGGGGCACTTTCATTGATGAAACTTTACATTGCACCGTATTTGTAGAAATACTTACCTTTTACTTTTCCAAAGCCAGATCATTGATCCTCCCGCATCAGCTCCTCTGTACTTACGTCAGAAATGATGAAACCGGCATCCTCCAATCATAACTTCCCTCCCAGAGCGTCCTTCTCGTGATGCCCTGCTGTTATTGGAGGAAGCCGGTTTCGTCATTGCTGTGTAAGCACAGCAGGAAGAAGCAGGTGGGGGATCGATGATCCGGCTTTGGAGAAGTAAAAGGTAAGTATTTCTACAAATACAGTGCAATGTAAAGTTTCATCAATGAAAGTGCCCCTGTTTTTAACAATATTTTTAAAAACCGGGCACTAATTGATGCAACTTTACATTCACTTTGACATTTGCAGAAAAAAATCTACTATTCAAATGAAATTCAAATTAGGTGCAATTGCATATTTGTTGATTATTTAACGGTACCACATTTACTGGTCCTTTAAAGGGACAGTAACCCAAAATGTAATTCATCACAACATGTTTAAATATGATCAGCAAAACACAATTTCTAATACACTTTCATTATTTATTTTGACCATTTTCCCCATAATCCAGCTCTGAAAATAGATTTTTTTTTTCACTGCTTCCAACTGTACACCTGCAACATGCTACACAGAGATTGCTTGATGAAAGCAAGAGCTCATTTTTTATCTGTCTAATTATCCCAGCAAAGGAAAACAGGAAAGATGCCTGAATGCCGTTTTAAGGTGCATCTGATTGGGCTGAAAAACAATGTAAACTTTACTAACCAAATTATATATTTAAGCCCTTTTAAAACATTTAGGGCCAGGTTACGAGTGGAGAGGTATTTACCGCTCCTGCTTGAACACTAACTCAGCTAGAATAAGCTTTTGCATGCATCGGGTAGCACTTGTATTACAAGTTATAAGTAAAATGTTTTAGCTTGCACGCTAACTCGATGCGCGCAAAAAGCTGAAGTAAGAATACCACAACAGCGTTAACGTATTCCCCCATAAAAATCAATGGAGCAAGAAAAGTGGAAAAAAACCTATCACCCTACTCACAGCCAAACCCGATGGCATATACTCAATGGCACTAACTCGACATGAAAATATTTATATTTTACATTCCAATGTTCTTCACATAGCAGAAATATGTTCTATTTATTCACAAATACACATTTGTACATATATCTTATGGTATTTTGGTGCAATATATATCTATACCTATATATACATGATTACAAATATATATAGGTACATCTATTTATAAATACTTAGAACATATCTGCTATGTGCAGAACATTGGAATGTGATATATTTCCAGTAAATACACAGTATAAAACTATATTAAAAAGTAATTTTGCATAAGTATGCTTTAACATGTTTTCATTGACTTGACTGCAAAGGGCTCCAATGCACTTATATATATATATATATTTATATGTGTATGTCTATATATGTGTATGTCTATATATGTAATTGTGTACATATGTATTTATGTGTTTATATGTGTATATATGTCTGTAAAAACATACATACACATTACCTCTGTGTGTACACACATATAAACATATAATATACATACATATACATATTTAGACATGCATATTGTATCTTGATGTTAAATCCCTTTGCCTGCCTTTTTCTCTAACACGGAAAATGTTAAATTAATACCAAAGCACCAAATGAGGCTGGGTCTGAATAAATTTAGAACTACCCAATAAGTATAAAATTAAAATTTATTAATACATACAAATAGACATAGATCCATGTTAATTACAAACATAAACCATAAAACCTAAGCAACATTTAAAAAATACAATATAATACAATATTGCAATGGATTTAAAACAATGTAGTTTAAAACCAATGGATGTCTCTTGGACAGGTGACCGGCGAATTGGGTAAAATCTGGACGTGGCGATGAATTTTGGAAATAATGACTGCAACTATGTGTAATGCTGTAACTATGTGATTAATAACAAATGGCTTAAAAATGTAATTAATAACTAGTTAAGTTAGTTGAAAAATAAATAGTAAGTGGGATAGTGTACTAACAATTCATTTATGATGACAATTCATGTGTACTAGCGATGTGAATGGTGATAAAAAACAATAAGTAAAATACAAATACAAAATCAATGATGGTGATCCAAATTAAATCAATAGTGCATATTCCATGTGATATTCATAATCCAAAAAAATGTGAACACTGTGTTAAAAAATAAGTTCAAAGAAAGTCAAAAACGGGGATCAATTTACAGAAAGTCAAAATAACAGCAAACGGTGAATCCTAAGGTGTTAAAGTTCCTTAGCCAAAGGTTAGAGGTGTCAGCATCCAAAACAGGGGAGTGGTGTGTTCTTCTCAAATAACAAACATTCCCAGGATATTCTTATCGTAATAAAGAAATATACAATAGTGCAGAGTGTTTTAAAAAATAAACAATTGTAGCAATTAGGCTTACCAGTCCACGCGTTTCGGTCTATCCTAGACCTTTATCAAGACTCAAGTCTACTCTTGATCAATACCTTGTGTTGTCTATTAAATATATATATATATATATATATATATATATATATATATATATATAGTTTTGATAGATAAATAAAACAAAAACAAGGCTCTATTTATGTTTAAATGGAATGATAGCAAAAAATATTCAGTATTTTGGGCAAGTTTTTCTCTGGAATTCTGGGTAGTGAAGTGGTTAACACTATTAAATCTGTTGTCAAAAATAGCCGAATGCTGCTGCCTACGGCCCTACTTGGCATTAATTTATAAAACTAATCCCTGAATATAAAATAATGCACATGCCTTATTAAAACTAATTGTACACAGGGATATATTGCATGTAATATACACTATTGTCAGCAACAGAGACAAAGAATTGCGGCAGCCATATTGCTATCAGTTGTGGAGGGTCAGCAGTCCTACTAATGTTTTTAGTGGCTCAATCAGTTTTACAGCTCACATGTGATAGCATCAGTTGTTGCTTTATATGAGAGATGCTAGATCAGTGTAGCAACAGTATCCTATGACTCTTTTTCATGCAGGGCATTCTTGTTTTTAGCCACAACTAATAGCTGTTTTACATCAGTTTTAGTTAGAAAAAACTCAAGGGGGGAGCTTTAAAAAGAAATGACAAAGACACAGTTAAACTGCTATCTTCACCCACCATATTTTTTGAGTGAAATATTTTTATTGATTTTCTAACAAATAACAAGTCATTGATAAACAAGAAATTACATACAAATGAAAGTAGTGCAACAGTTTAAAAAAAAAAAAAAAGATGGGAAGGGGAGGGGACTGGGAAAATTGGTGGTAAAACAGAACAAGCACCTGATGAAAGACAATATAACTCCACTCACCACAATTAACCATAAATGGACATTCTGGTAAAAACTTAAATGCATGTAGAGGAATTACATCTTTGAATAGAAACATATTTGTAATATATGCTCCTAGTAAAAGTTATCACTGTTTTAGTATTAACATTTTTCTCTGCACGTGCATGTGAAGCATAGCCAGCATTTTAAATAATGCAGCTGTTCAGAGCACAAGTGGGGCTTGTATCATGTCAGCAATTAACAAATTATCAGACGGTACAAGCACCTTAGGTTCTCTGAGCAAGTGCGGCATCTAAAGTGCTGTGCACGGTGCATACTTGAATACACTTTTGAAACAGCTATTGCTTTTATTAGACACATTTTTGTTATAGCATGTATAATACAAAAATGCTTCCATTCAAAAGTGAGATGCATCTTTGTGGATTCCAATTTTGGCTGGAGTGTCCCTTTATCCTCTGCTTACTCAATCCCCCATTACTAATAAACCATAACTGGTGCCTACTGCAATCACTGTCTTACTGCAGTCAATCCTATCCCAGCACAATACCTACATTTCAAGAAACACCCTCTACATGATCCCCCTGCAAACACCCTACCCACATAGTACTTCAACCTGTAAACCAGAGCCGGACTGGGAATCAAAAGCAGCCCTGGGAAAAATTTGAAGACTAGCCTTATTTTCTGTTCAGTCCACAGAATGCACATGCCATGTTTTTCTCACGGGGATTACTGGGATAATCCTACCCCCAATATATTTTTAGAACTAATTGATATTAGTTTGTAATTTAAAAAATGCTAGATCGATGTTATATAGGTACCATACAATCCGATTTCATCCAGGAAATAATTATCCATAGTGTGATCTGGAGAAGACACCCAAAACAGTGTGTTACTTTGTCTCAGTGTGACTTGACAAGACACAAAACTATTCAACGGAGGGCAACTAAATAGTACATGGTCTACAAAATAAGACTTACAAGGAAATACTTTGTGATCTTAATTATGTATAGCGCAGAGGAGAAAAGAAGAAAGGTGATAGAGCTGCATTGCCTCACCAGCAGCACCGCCCCCTTAAATTGTAGATGGCCAGCCCAAGCTGCTGCAGCCCACGGGGACATTTTCTGGTGTCCTGGTAGGTCGAAACAGCCATGCTGTAAACGCCCTCTGAGCAATCCCTTACTACACTACAAACAACACCTAAATACAAACCTCCATCCTACACTTAACCTTTCAATAAATAGGCCAGTTAGATATTTTTTATTTTTCAGCTTCTTCGAGAAATAACACTTTTTTTGCTCCCATAGTTTTGGCATAGAATTTTACTTACAACATAACTATTGCCTTTAGGATTCTTTAATGTATTGCTTCATTGCTAGATATGTGAAAAGGAATTTAATTTAAATGCCTGATACTCATGTTAGTTTCTTATACCTGGCAGGGAAGAATGGAATGACACCCAAGCACCTAAAACAAGGAACAAATTTTCACAGTCTGGCTCGGGACATGGAGAGAGAGAGAATGGAGCAAGTAGTAGAGGAAGGACGTAAATCTGTGTTACTGGAGAAAACCAATTGTCAGGATGGATCAAACAACCTATGTAAGAGGGAGGAGGAGAGGAAGATGGACGTTGTGCCCGTGAACAAAGGTGGAGGATGCAGGCTTGCTCAGCAGGAACATAGTGCATTTACTGAAGTCCGCAGAGTAAGGAGCCTTCATGGTGCAAATGAAACAGTAAAAGACACAATAGGAAGTGCCTTCTCACCTGTACCATCCAGCCGGGGATTTAAAATGAGTGCTTTCAGTAGGCCAAGTAAGAGCCTAAGAGCAGATGTTTCTAATAGTTGTGATAAAATCCACAGTATGACCGGTGTAAGTGTTACCCATGGCTTTTCTGTATCCCCAGAATACCCATCATTACATGATTCATTGACAACAAGTGTTATTCCTGTAGAAGTGTGCTCCAAACCTGGTGTAGCTTCTCACTCTCAGCAGCGGCTTCCACCAACCTTTACACCTCTGGGAGCCACAGCACAGAACTGGTGTGCAAAATGCAAACTCTCTTTCCGTATGACGTCTGACCTTGTCCTACATATGAGATTACGTCACAAGAGGGAAGCAGGAGGAGAAACACACCGCAGGAAAAGAAGAGAGCCACAGCTGTCTTGTCCTGTTTGCAATGCCTACTTCAGAGAGCGTCACCACTTGTCTCGTCACATGACATCTCACTGCTGAAGTGAGACTCACTTTGACTAAAACCCATGTTATACACATTCCATTCTTATGGAGAAAACAAACGTATTTATCTGCAAAGTTCTAAGGGTTTGATTCATAGACTTATATCACATATTGATCATTAAACCAGAGGAACCACCATTAGGCTGATGCTGTCTAATCATGAGTACAACTTGACATAAGCTATTAGCCAATGGATCAATTGTTAAAATCAGTGTAGATATCTTACTCTAATATTTGAGATGCATTCTCAAGTATTAATGAATTAAAACCAGGGGTCAAGTCGAGTGGGAACACATGGGAACGGAGTTCCTGAACTATTTTTGCAGGTGGAACTAAGTTCTCTCTGGACAGAGACCATAAATACTTCAGTAAACAATGCTGCTGCTGGTGGGAGGAGCTGGAGCACAATCTGGCTAGAGGGATAGTGAGATCATCTAGTGATGGGCAGTAACACTTCCTACAATACACTAAATGCAAGCCGGTCACAGGTCCTGCTGTGTTATCCCTTCCGCAATGTGTGGAACACATGGTGTTTACATTTCTGTGTGGCTTGCTTGGGGTTGTTTAGCTCCCCTAGTAGAAATAGGACTATTGCACTTAAAAGTGAATGTAAATTTGAATGAATAACTGCCCGATTTAAAAAAAATACTATAATAAAAACAGGGGAACTTTCATTCATTAAAATTTACATTGAGGTGATTTTGTTTTTAAATACTTACCTTTTTCTTTAGGAAAACCAGACCGGTGATCCTCCGTCTGCTTCTCCTGCTGTACTTAGCATATCGATGATGAAACCGGCTTCCTCCAATCGCAGCGTGGCCTCACAAGCTGGACGCCTTGGGGTGCTTGCAATGACTGGAGGAAGCCTGTTTTGTCATTGTAGTGCTAAGTACAGAGGACGGCGAAGGATCCCCAGTCTGGTTTTCCTAATGAAAAAGGTAAATATTTTAAAAAACGCTTCAATGTAAATCTTAATGAATGAAATTTCCCCCTGTTTTTAATAGTATTTTTAAAATCCGGACACTTATTCATTCAAATTTACATTCACTTTAAGTGCGAGGAGGAGTCTCAGGCCCAAAGGCAACCATTCAACCCTTTATTGGATTAAATTTGCTTTCATTAACCAAAGTATATAGATTATATACCTATAAATACAGTGTGTGTGTGCATTTAAGTGTGTGTATAAAACAATATTAATTGTGAGGGGGCGGGTGGAAGTCTTGGTGAGTTCCCACACTTTTTTTTGTAGAACTTGACCCCTGATTTAAAACAAAATAATTATGTAGATAAGATGCTATGCACTGCCTATATTCTGCTCCAGAATGGTACTGGAGAGCACCAGTAATGGGTTGAGAGTCATCACAATTTTGTGCCTGGTGAAACAGAAGTGAAAAAAATCTCAGCTATGCATAGTTTACTCTTCCATTTTGGATTATGATGTTTACCTAAATGAGGAGGGCTCATATGTTAAGACACATTTACCCTTTAGAAACAAGGGTTAATATATGGTTTGTACACATTTAGACCTGGAAATTATTGACTCATTATTAAAATGAATTCCATAATTATATTTCAAAAACATCTGGAACTTGCACTTAAGATGTAGCCGGGTCAAATCAAATTCTTTTTGATAAAAAAAGCATTTATTTCATTTTTACATCTGAATCACCTGATATATTTTTTGCAGCAATACATTTTTATTAAAGGGACAGTTATTCCATAATTATTTTTTTTTTAAAAAGATAGATAATCCCTTTATCACTTATTCCCCAGTTTTGCATAACCATCACTGTTATATTAAACTAAAGCAACAGTTTTATCCTAAGTTGTTGGAAGAGATGGGATAAATTTACCCAGCAGGGCCTTACCACTGGACATGTGCGTGTTGTGCTGATCTTGGCTGTAAAATAAATAAATGAATAAAAAATAAAATAGCCTTTTTATTTCTGCATCATAGCGTACTGTAGCATTGTAGTATACTACTCACCTTTATGGTGTTATAGTTAGGAATGGGCGGATGTGTTTATATTCAAATTCGAATGTTAGAACGAATGTTATTGTAGAAATTCAATTTATATAATCGAATGTTGATAAGAACGAATATTCTCAAAAATTCTATAATCGAATGCTATTTACAGTTTTTGAATGTCACTTTCGAAATTTCGAATGTAAAATTCAATTTAACAAATACTATTCAGAAGTTCAATAGTTCATATGGTAGGGAATTTAGTAAATTGATACATAATTGATACAATTATATCAATTTGAATGTTTCTGTTTCAAATATTGAATAATTTGAATATTACCTTTAAAGAAAGCATTAGAAATGCTATTACACATATATAAATTCGAATTTGAATAGTGCATAATTTGAATATTACATTTAAGGAAAGCATTAAAATTACTATTACACATATATAAATTCGAATTTGAATAGTGCATAATTCAAATATTACATTGAAAGAAAGCATTAGAAATACTATTACAAATATATAAATTTGAATTTTTTCAAATTCGAATATTGCATAATTTAAATACATGAAAAGAATGTTCTACAAACATACGAAATTCAAAACGAACAAATGAATGTGTTAAAATTTGTTTCATTTTTCGAATGTTGGGAAATATTCGCCCATCCCTAGTTATAGTGAACATTAACTGAAAAAAAATGCCACCATCCGTACAATAAATAAGTAGCTAAACCGAGAGGGATTTGCTGTAGTATTAAATGGGATAACTAGGATTGACAACTTTTTTTGAAGAAAATAAGGGAGAATAAGGAATTGACAAATTTAAAGTAGGAAATTGATATATTGTACAGAAGTTACTAAAAAAACCCACACATATTGATGCAACTAAATTCTTCATTCAAACCATCTATATTACACAGACTAGCTTAATACATTCAACAACTATCTGCAAATCTCTGAATTCTATTTCTCAATTAAGGCACAGTGGGAGCAAACACATTAAATTGTCAGATACACAGATCACAATTGTTAAAGGGACATAAAGAAAAAAAAAATATTCTGGGATTTACATAAATTAAAATTTGCTTCATACTCTTGGTATTCTTTGTTGAAGGAGCAGCAATGCCCTACTGTGAGCTAGCTGAACACACTGGGCCTGATATTCAAAACCTCACCGCTCATATGAGATGATTTAAGAAGTCTCGTTACTACAGCAAGGCCCTTACATATTTTTAGAAACACAAATTTTATCTTGAGAAATGTTTATGTTGCTATGTAGTGTTCTTTTTGTGAAACAGACACTCCTATATCACAATGCAAGGTCTAAAAATAATTCCAAAGATTTTGCGGGATTTCTCTGAATGCAGGCAAGCTTTTGGATATCAGGCCCATTGGGTGAACCAGTGACAAGAGGCATATGTCAACAGCTAGCTCCCAGTAGTGCATTGCTGATCCTGAGCCAACCTAGCTAGCTTTTCAATTTTCTGACCGTTTGGGACCAGAGCTATTTTTACATTTCTGCAGAGTTTGTGTTTAGCTGTAATTTTCCCCTTACTCATTTACTGTACCCACACATATTATATACCGTTTTTCTCGCCATTAAATTGACTTTCTAAAAATACCATTATTTTCATCATATCTTATAATTTACTATAAAAACAATGATAAAATATGATTAAACATGAAAAAAAAACACTTTTTCTAACTTTGACCCCCAAAATCTGTTACACATCTACAAGCACCAAAAACACCCATGCTAAATAGTTTCTACATTTTGTCCTGAGTTTAGAAATACCCAATGTTTACATGTTCTTTTCTTTTTTTTGCAAGTTATAGGGCAATAAGTACAAGTAGCACTTTGCTATTTCCAAACCATTTTTTTTTTTCAAAATTAGCGATAGTTACATTGTAACACTGATATCTGTCAGGAATCCCTGAATAACCCTTCACATGTATATATATATATATATATTTTAGTAGACAACCTAAGGTATTAAACTTGGGGTATTTTGACTCTTTTCATGCAACCATTTTACCACCAATCTATGCCAAAGTTTGAAAATAAAATGGTGATATTTTGACAAAATAGCAATTTAAGAATACATTTACTGAGAATGTTAATGGTTACTGCCAAATAACACCCCAATATGTGTTTAGCAACATCTCCTAAATACAGTGATACCACCCATGTATAGGTGTGTCAGGTTCTCTGGGGGCTAAAAGCAGAGGCATTACTAGAGACCTCAGGGCCCCGATGCAAGAATCCATGAAGGGCCCCCCCACCCCACCGGTATGGTGTGAGGCTGGCATTAATTACCATGTATATTTGTGTAGATATATATATATATAATAAAAAATGAGAGGGCGCTATGAGCTAAGGTAACTAACACACCTAATCAAAGACAAGAATATACAGGACAATATTATGAAAATAATAATTTACTCAGTGAAATAAATATCTTACAAGGGACGTCTCCCTGGTTAAAGGCACAGTACAGCAGACATATATAATAACAATTTTAATAAGATGATTAAGTAAAATTATATATCTTACAAGGAATATTACAAGGAATACCACCCTGATAAGAAAAAAACAAAAAAGAGGATTGCGCAAAAAATAAAAAAAGTAAAAAAGTGATAAAAAATGGTTAAAAACAATATTTTGAGGCAGATGGATCTTGTGCTCTGTTCATAAGATTTTGTTTACAAATGATCTCTTGCCAGTAGAACTTTAACATATATTATCACTTATCAGAGCCAATTCGATAGAAATGTGCTTAGAATGTCACAAGTATTACCGTCACTCTGCGACTTTAACACAAAAAAGTTTTCAGTAGATCTATACATGTATCATTTTGGTTGCTTACACGCAAGGAGCGGCGTGGTTTTTCCTTCAGAAGCTAGGAGCTGGGATCCAACAGGTCACATACACGCAAGGAGCGGCGTGTCTTTTCCTCCAGAGGCTGACCAAACGAAAATCAGACCGGCATCAGTGGCAAATTGATCATAGCTGCTGCAACACTGTGTGAGTTACAGTTATCTACTTTTTTGATCACAAGGTGAGAAACGGATACATAGTATCTGAACGAGACTTTCTGTTTGCTATTAATACGGAAAATGATACATGTATAGATCTACTGAAAACTTTTTTGTGTTAAAGTCGCAGAGTGACGGTAATACTTGTGACATTCTAAGCACATTTCTATCGAATTGGCTCTGATAAGTGATAATATATGTTAAAGTTCTACTGGCAAGAGATCATTTGTAAACAAAATCTTATGAACAGAGCACAAGATCCATCTGCCTCAAAATATTGTTTTTAACCATTTTTTATCACTTTTTTACTTTTTTTTATTTTTTGCACAATCCTCTTTTTTGTTTTTTTTCTTATCAGGGTGGTATTCCTTGTAATATTCCTTGTAATATATATAATTTTACTTAATCATCTTATTAAAATTGTTATTATATATGTCTGCTGTACTGTGCCTTTAACCAGGGAGACGTCCCTTGTAAGATATTTATTTCACTGAGTAAATTATTATTTTCATAATATTGTCCTGTATATTCGTGTCTTTGATTAGGTGTGTTAGTTACCTTAGCTCATAGCGCCCTCTCATTTTTTATTATCTGTTTGGTTAAATTTACTATCTTGGGGAGATAGTTGGAGAGTGGCTTAGGTAGTCTTTTAGATTATAGCCCTGTATATTTTGTGTATTTATATATATATATAATGTAGCTGTGTTTCTCCATTCTAACCTATAATTATCAAGCACCAGGGTGCTAGTAATAGTATAATAGTTTCACACTTAAAAATTCCAGTGAGTATGCATTGCTGTTACCAGCACCCTGGTGCTTGATAATTATAGGTGAGTGTGCAGACCTCGCACCATGCTAGTTCTATACTGAAGCCTGAGTTTATATTAAATGTGTATGTGTATATATATATAGGCATCTATTTATCAAAGCGTCGACTTTTTTGCATTCGACGGCACCAATACGCTCGCCTAAGATCGCCTAACTTCGCTGCTGCGGACCTGAATACGTTCTCCAAAGTTACCAAAAAAGCTGTCAAAAAGCTGCACACCAAGTACGGTGTGATGAGCAGCGGACTGTTGTTAACTAACAGTCATCGATCTCGCTACTCTTCCGCTTTTTTACAGCTTTATTGGTACCCTGTCACTAAACACCCACATTATACTATACTGTTCACCCCCTAAACCGCCGCTCCCGGAGCCCCGCGCAACTAAATAAATTGTTTAACCCCTAAACCGCCGCTCCCGGAGCCCACCGCAACTAAATAAATTGTTTAACCCCTAAACCGCCACTCCCGGAGCCCACCGCCACCTACATTATACTTATTAACCCCTAATCTGCCCCCCCTACACCGCCGTCACTATATTAAATTTATTAACCCCTAATCTGCCCCCCCTACACCGCCGCCACTATATTAAATTTATTAACCCCTAAACCTAAGTCTAACCCTAACACCCCCTAACTTAAATATAATTTAAATAAATCTAAATAAATATTCCTAGCATTAAATAAATTATTTCTATTTAAAACTAAATACTTACCTATAAAATAAACCCTAAGATAGCTACAATATAACTAATAGTTACATTGTAGCTATCTTAGGGTTTATTTTTATTTTACAGGCAACTTTGTATTTATTTTAACTAGATAGAATAGTTATTAAATAGTTATTAACTATTTAATAACTAAATAGTTAAAATAAATACAAATATACCTGTAAAATAAAACCTAACCTAAGTTACAATTACACCTAACACTACCACTATAATTAAATGAATTCCCTAAATTAACTACAATTAAATAAAAAAAACAACACAAAATAACAGAAAATAAAATAATTAGAAGATTTTTAAACTAATTACTCCTAATCTAATCCCCCTAACAAAATAAAAAAGCCCCCCAAAATAAAAAAAGCCCTACCCTACACTAAATTACAAATAGCCCTTAAAAGAGCCTTTAGCGGGGCATTGCCCCAAAGTAATCAGCTCTTTTACCTGTAAAAAAAATTACAACCCCCCCAACATTAAAACCAACCAACCCTACTCTAAAACCCACCCAATCTCCCCGTAAAAAAACTAACACTAACCCCTTGAAGATCACCCTACCTTGAGACGTCTTCACCCAACCGGGCCGAAGTTCTCAACGAAGCCGGGCAAAGTGGTCCTCCAGATGGGCAGAAGTCTTCATCCAAGCCGGGCAGAAGAGGTCCTCCAGATGGGCGGAAGTCTTCATCCATGTGGCATCTTCTATCTTCATCCATCTGGCGCAGAGCGGGTCCATCTTCAAGACATCTGATGCGGAGCATCCTCTTCATCCGGAGTCTTCTTCAACAATGACGGGTCCTTTAAGTGATGTCATCCAAGATGGCGTCCCTTCAATTCCGATTGGCTGATAGAATTCTATCAGCCAATCGGAATTAAGGTAGGAAAAATCCTATTGGTTGATGCAATCAGCCAATAGGATTGAACTTCAATCCTATTGGCTGATCCAATCAGCCAATAGGATTGAGCTCGAATGCTATAGGCTGATTGGATCAGCCAATAGGATTGAAGTTCAATCCTATTGGCTGATTGCATCAACCAATAGGATTTTTCCTACCTTAATTCCGATTGGCTGATAGAATTCTGTCAGCCAATCGGAATGGAAGGGACGCCATCTTGGATGACGTCACTTAAAGGACCCGTCATTGTTGAAGAAGACTCCGGATGAAGAGGATGCTCCGCGTCGGATGTCTTGAAGATGGACCCGCTCCGCGCCGGATGGATGAAGACTTCTGCCCATCTGGAGGACCTCTTCTGCCCGGCTTGGATGAAGACTTCTGCCCATCTGGAGGACCACTTCGCCCGGCTTCGTTGAGGACTTCGGCCCGGTTGGGTGAAGACGTCTCAAGGTAGGGTGATCTTCAAGGGGTTAGTGTTAGTTTTTTTTTAAGGGGGGATTGGGTGGGTTTTAGAGTAGTGTTGCAGAATCAGACTCTTTTTCCCCCCAAATATCTGCTGAATAATAACAATTTTCAAAATTGGTTGACTGTACAATGGAAAGAATATGAAAACTTTACTAAAAACTATAAAGATAAACCCAAAGTGTATTGGGAAGCTGCCAAAGCCGTAATTAGAGGGAAGATCAAAGCCTATTTGTGCAAGTTTAAGAGAAGACTCAGACAACAGGAGTCGCAGATGTCTAATCAGGTAAAAAATGCTTATAAAGCATATTTGGCAGATCGGTCCTGTGGTAAATGGCAGAAATATATAAATGCCAAGACGGTGCGAGATATATTTATCCACCAGAAGACTAATTTGGAGATGCAAAGACAAAAAGCTCTATACAGCGGTTTTGCAGGTAGATCAGCTAAATTCTTAGCTAGATTAACTAAAGCAACTCATCGGAATAGTGTAATAGCCATTAAAATTAACTCGGGAAGAGTCACTAATAATCCGGATATTATTAAAATCTTTTATGAATACTTTAGTAAGTTATATAGTGCGGAGGAACATGAAGTAGATGGGAAAAAAAAATTCTGGGATAAGATAAAGGCTCCTAAAATTCCTGCGGAGATTGTGGCAGAGATTAATAAACCGATAAGTATAGACGAGATAGCTGCAACAATTAAAACAGCTAAAACAAATAAGGCAGCAGGCCCGGATTGCCTTCCGATTGAATTTTATCGGATTTTGCAACAACATATAGTTTGTGTGCTTGAGCAACTGTTTAATTCATATTTTATTAAACATAATAAATGTTCAGCATATTTTGCATCTGCACTCATATCTTTAATTCCAAAAAAGAATAAAGATCCTGAACTTCCAGAATCATACAGGCCCATTTCCGTATTAAATACGGATTATAAGCTTCTAGCCACTATTTTAGCAAAAAGATTTAAACCATTTTTAGGCTTAATAATACATGAAAATCAGGTAGGATTTATGACCGGGAGGAATCCAGCTAAGAATATCAGAAAGGTCATGACATTAGTGGATTTTTTTTGGAATAAGTTTAAAACAACAAGACATCGAGACACGGATAAATGTTTTTAATGTTATTGCTGAGCCTGATGTGGGCTCATAGTACAGTACTTGGAGGAGATATGACTTTTTTGTACTAGACACTAGTTTCTGTTTCAATTTTAACTGGACAACAGCAGTTTTTAATGTCCATCATCACCGCCCAGCCAGCCCCTGACTTACATACTCCTCGGTCCCACACTGACCCTCCCACTCTGCTGCGACTCCCACTCTCTCTGCTGCGTGCCTGCTTCTCTGCTCCTACCTCCTCCTCACGGCTCGCCTCTCCTCCACTGACTGTCTGCTCCTCCTTTCCTCTCCCCACCAGTCACTACCCTCTTAGCCATGCAGGAGCTGAATGATTGGAGAATAATAGTATAATCTTCCAATCATTCAGATCGTAGCATGTGTAACAGCTGCCCACTCGCCCAGTGCCTGTTACTCACCTGTGCCCGAGCAAAAAATTGCGCTTTAAAAATTCAAATAAAAATTAATACATTTTTTCTTTTTAACTGGCGCAGCAGGGCCCCCTAACCAAGCCACCTCGCTCGCCTTGCCCTATGGCTGGCCCTGATAGTTTGATGGGGTAAATTACATTGGCCAGATTCAGAAATGTCACAAATAGGACATGGGTGCATGATGACAGATGTGAAAATTCCAAGTTGGAAAACTGGAATGCGCCCCCTAAAAATAAGGCCCTTTAGCCCCCTGAGAACTCGATAAACCTATAAATGGGTGGTATCACTGTACTCAGGAGCTATTGTTGAACACATATTGAGGTGTTTTTTGTCAGTAACATATAACAGGAACTGAGAATCTATGCCTAAAATACGTGCAAGAAAAATAACACACAAACATAACTACCCAAATGTTTGACAAAGAGTGGTAGTTGAATTAGTGCATGAAAAGTGTTAAACTACAAGCATTTCAAATACCCTAGGGTGTCTACTTTCAAAAATATATAGTTAGATTGGGGTAAATTACATTGGCCAGCTTTAGAAATGTCCCAAATTGAACATGGGTGCATAATGACAGATGTCAAAATTCCAAGTTGGAAAACTGGAATGCGCCCTCTAAAAATAAGGCCCTTTAGCCCCCTGAGAACCCGACAAACCTATAAATGGGTGGTATCACTGTACTCAGGAGATGTTGTTGAACACATATTGAGGTGTTTTTTGGCAGTAACACATAACAGGAACTGAGAATCCATGCCTAAAATACGTGTGAGAAAAATAACACAAAAAAATGACCACCCAAAAGTTTGACAAAGAGTATTAGTTTAATTAGTGCATGGAAAGTGTTAAAATACCAGCATTTCAAATACCCTAGGTGTCTACTTTTAAAAAAATATATGGTTTGATGGGAGTAAATTACATTGGCCAGCTTCAGAAATGTCCCAAATTCGACATGGGTGCATGATGACAGATGTGAAAATTCCAAGTTGGAAAACTGGAATGCGCCCCCTAAAAATATGGCCTTTTAGCCCCCGAGACCCAAGAAACCTATTCATGGATGGTATCACCGTACTCTGGAGATGTTGTTGAACACATATTGAGGTGTTTTTTTGGCAGTAACACATAACAGGAACTAAGAATCCATGCCTAAAATACAATGTGTGTGAAACATAACACAAAGAAACGACTACCCAAAAGTTTGACAAAGACTGGTGGTTGAATAAGTGCATGGAGAGTTTTAAAATACCAGTAGTTCAAATACCCTAGAGTGTCTACTTTTCAAAAATATATGGTTTAATGGGGGTAAATTAAATTGGCCGACTTCAGAAATGCCCCAAATAGGACATGGGTGCACTGGAATGCGCCCCCTAAACTGTAATGCGTCCCCTAAAAATAAGGCCTTTTAGCCAGGGGCAGAACTACTAGGGGTGCAGAGGTCATGACTGCAACTGGGCCCTGGAGGTCTCCTCAATCGGCTCATGACTAAACGTGTAGTCATTGACATTGAGACTGTGAGTCCAATCAGCCAATCAGATTGAGCTTGCATTCTATTGGCTGTTCCGATCAGCCAATAGAGTGCGAGCTCAATCTGATTTGCTGATTGGATCAGCCAATCCGATTGAACTTGAATCAGATTGGCTGATTCCATCAGCCAATGAGATTTTTCCAACCTTAATTCCGATTGGCTGATAGAATCCTATCAGCCAATTGGAATTCGAGGGACACCATCTTGGATGACGTCATTTAAAGGAACCTTCATTCGGAATTTAGGGCGTCGTTAGAAGAGTATGGATCCGCGTTGGCTGTTTCAAGATGGTCCCGCTCCGCGCCGGATGGAAGAAGATAGAAGATGCCGCTTGGATGAAGATGTTTGCCGGTCCGGATCTCCTCTTCTTGCCGGATAGGATGAAGACTTTGGACCCTCTTCTGGACCTCTTCTTGCCGGATAGGAGGAAGACTTCGGACCCTCTTCTGGATGGATCGGTGATGCACGGCGTGGTGAAGACAAGGTAGAAAGATCTTCAGGGGCTTAGTGTTAGGTTTTCTAAGGGGTGTTTGGGTTAGATTAGGGGTATGTGGGTGGTGGGTTGTAATGTTGGGGGGGGGTATTGTATGTTTATTTAAATGCAAAAGAGCTGTTTTCTTTGGGGCATGCCCCGCAAAAGGCCCTTTTAAGGGCTGGTAAGGTAAAAGAGCTTTACAATTTTTATTTTAGAATAGGGTAGGGCATTTTTTTTAATTTGGGGGGGCTTTGTTATTTTTTTAGGGGGCTTAGAGTAGGTGTAATTAGTTTAAAATTCTTGTAATCTTTTTTTATGTTTTGTAATTGAGTTTTTTTAATTTTTTGTAATTTAGTGGGGTAATTTTTTGTAATTTAGTGGGTTTTTTTTTTGTAATTTAGTTTAGTTGATTTAATTGTAGATAATTGTAGATAGTTTATTTAATTAATTTATTGATAGTGTAGTGTTAGGTTTAATTGTAACTTAGGTTAGGATTTATTTTACAGGTAATTCTGTAATTATTTTAACTAGGTAACTATTAAATAGTTCTTAACTATTTAATAGCTATTGTACCTGGTTAAAATAAATACAAAGTTGCCTGTAAAATAAATATAAATCCTAAAATAGCTACAATATAATTATTATTTATATTGTAGCTATATTAGGGTTTATTTTACAGGTAAGTATTTAGCTTTAAATAGGAATAATTTATTTAATAAGAATTATTTTATTTCGTTAGAATAAAATTATATTTAACATAGGGTGTTAGTGTTAGTGTTAGACTTAGCTTTAGGGGTTAATACATTTATTAGAGTAGCGGTGAGGTCTGGTCGGCAGATTAGGGGTTAATAATTGTAGGTAGGTGGCGGTGACGTTGGGGGCGGCAGATTAGGGGTTAATAAATATAATATAGGGGTCGTCGGTGTTAGGGGCAGCAGATTAGGGGTACATAGGGATAACGTAGGTTGCGGAGGTGTACGGAGCGGCAGATTAGGGGTTAAAAATAATATGCAGGGGTCAGCGATTGCGGGGGCGGCATATTAGGGGTTAATAAGTGTAAGGTTAGCGGTGTTTAGACTCAGGGTTCATGTTAGGGTGTTAGGTGCAGACTTAGGAAGTGTTTCCCCATAGGAAACAATGGGGCTGCGTTAGGAGCTGAACGCTGCTTTTTTGCAGGTGTTAGGTATTTTTTCAGCTCAAACTGCCCCATCGTTTCCTATGGGGGAATCGTGCACGAGCACGTTTTTGAAGCTGGCTGCGTCTGTAAGCACCGCTGGTATTTAGAGTTGCAGTGGCGGTAAATATGCCTGTACGCTCCCTTTTTGGAGCCTAACGCAGCCCTTCAGACAACTCTAAATACCAGCGTTGTTTAAAAGGTGCGGGGGAAAAAAAGCACGCGTAGCTAACTCACCCCTTTGGCCGCAGAACTCTAAATCTAGCCATATGTTAATTATTATTGCATAAATGTTCATCATAAATATACAGTAAAGTATTCTCGCTATCCGTGTAAACTCCCAGTCACTTTGCAATGCATCATGTTCTTTTTTTTGTATGCAGGAAAGCAAGATTATACCGTGTGATGGTTCATTACTACAGTATACATGCTCAGTATTATTGTAGAGCACTGAAATGATTACCAGTTTATATTTAGGTGTCTCCAGGAACAATATATTGCTGGGGTACAAAGTCAAATGTAGAGGCACTAATATTTATCAATGCCAAAGACTTACTAATGAAATAATGATGCATTATTATGTGTGTACATTAATTAATATACATTTCTAGCACTGTGTGATTCCAGCTGGGGGCCACACAGAGAGGCTTTATATAGATAGTCATTATATTAATTTTATAGCACAGGGTGTATAGATACTAATCACCTTTTTTGCAGTATTTGCACATTATTGATGTAAAACAATTAATTGAAGCAATATTAAATGTAATATATTTTTTTGTGCATATGAAAGAACACTTTTTAGCATGTTAGACTATGTTTATAAGAAAAATGTTTAATTAATCTGTTTGTTTTGATTTTGAAACTGGCGGGTTAATAGCATAGATTCAATAAAATCCATTTCTGAAATGAAAATCACAATGAAAAAATCTTGCTGCAGCATTGCAACTTGAAAAGTTATAAATTAAGAGATATGTACCTGCCCTTGTAACAGCCTTAAAGAGATATGTACCTGCCCTTGTAACAGCCTTAAAGAGATATGTACCTGCCCTTGTAACAGCCTTAAAGAGATATGTACCTGCCCTTGTAACAGCCTTAAAGAGATATGTACCTGCCCTTGTAACAGCCTTAAAGAGATATGTACCTGCCCTTGTAACAGCCTTAAAGAGATATGTACCTGCCCTTGTAACATCCTTAAAAGGACATAAAAAAACAACATTTTTCTTTTATGATTTAGGTAGAACATATAATTTTAAACAACTTTCCAGTTAACTTCGATTATCAAATTTGCTTCATTCTCTTGTTATCATTTGTTGAAGGAGCAGCAATGGACTATTGGTTTCTAACTGAACACATGGGTGAGCCAATGAAAATCGATATATATATGCAGCCACCAATTAGCAGCTAGAACCTAGGTTCTTTGCTGGCCCCATCCTGTCTTGGGCCCCGCAATGGCTAGAGCCAGCCCTGCAGACCATATATGTTTGATAAGTAGACACCCTAGGGCATTTGAAATGCTGGTATTTAAACACTTTCCATGCACTAATTCAACCACCAGTCTTTGTCAATCTTTTGGGTAGTCATTTTTTTTGTGTTATTTTTCACACACATTTGGGTAGATTACGAGTTTTTGTCGGTAAGGCTTTTTTAAACCCGGCGTTATCCGCAAAAAAGTGAGCGGAGAGCAAAATTTAGCTCCACATCTCACCTCAATACCAGCGTTGCTTATGGTAGCGGTGAGCTGGCTAAACGTGGTAGTGCACAATTTCCCCATAGGAATCAATGGGGCAGAATCGGCTGAAAAAAACCTAACACCTGCAAAAAAGCAGCGTTCAGCTCCTAACACAGCCCCATTGATTCCTATGGGGAAATACATTTTACATTTACAACTAACACCCTAACATGAACCCCGAGTCTAAACACCCCTAATCTTACACTTATTAACCCCTAATCTGCCGCCCCCGACATCGCAGACACCTGCATTATATTATTAACCCCTAATCTGCCGCTCCGGACACTGCCGCCACCTACATTATAGTTATGAACCCCTAATTTGCTGCCCCCAACATCGCCGAACCCTACATTATATTTATTAACCCCTAATCTTCTGCCCCCAATGTCGCCGCCACCTAACTACACTTATTAACCCCTAATCTGCCGCCCCCAACGTCACCGCCACTATAATAAATATATTAACCCCTAAACCTAAGTCTAACCCTAAATTTAAACACCCCTAACTTAAATATAATTAAAAATAATCTAAATAAAATTACTAGAATTAAATAAATTATTCCTATTTAAAACAAAATGCTTACCTATAAAATAAACCCTAAGCTAGCTACAATATAACTAATAGTTACAATGTAGCTATCTCAGGGTTTATTTTATTTTACAGGCAAGTTTGTATTTATTTTAACTAGGTACAATAGTTATTAAATAGTTATTAATTACAATTACACCTAACACTACACTATAATTAAATTAATTACCTAAACTAGCTACAATTAAATACAATTAAATTAAATAAACTAAAGTACGAAAACCCCCCACTAAATTACAAAAAATAATTAAATAATTACAAGAATTTTAAACTAATTACACCTACTCTAATCCCCCTAATAAAATAAAAAAGCCCCCCAAAATAATAAAAATCCCTACCCTATACTAAATTACAAATAGCCCTTAAAAGGGCTTTTTGCGGGGCATTGCCCCAAAGTAATCAGCTCTTTTACCTGAAAAAAAGACAATACCCCCCAACGTACCGCTCACTTTTTCCAAGACTCGTAATACCGGCGTTAGGCAAATCCTATTGAAAAGATAGGATACGCAATTGACGTAAGGGGATTTGCGGTATGCTCGAATCAAGGAATAAAAGTGAGCAGTACACCTGTACCTGCCAGACTCGTAATACTAGCGGGCGTTAAAAAGCAGCGTTGGGACCTCTCAACGCTGCTTTTTAAATCTAATGCAAGACTCGTAATCTAGGTGATTGTATTTTAGGCATAGATTCTCAGTTCCTGTTATGTGTTACTGCCCAAAAACACCTCAATATGTGTTCAACAACATCTGCTGAGTACAGTGATACCACCCATGTATAGGTTTGTTGGGTTCTTAGGTGACTAAAAGCCTTATTTTTAGGGGGCGCATTCCAGTTTTCAAACTTGGAATTTTCACATCGGTCATCATGCACCCATGTCCTATTTGGGACATTTCTAAAGCTGGCCAATGTAATTTACCCCCATCAAACCATATATTTATTGAAAAGTAGACACTCTAGGGTAATTGAAATGCTGGTATTTTAACACTTTTCATGCACTAATTCAACTATCACTCTTTGTCAGACTTTTGGGTAGTCATTTTTGTGTGTTATTTTTCTCACACGTAATTTAGGCATGGATTCTCAGTTCCTGTTATGTGTTACTGACAAAAAACACCTCAATATGTGTTCAACAACAGCTCCTGAGTACAGTGATACCACCCATTTATAGGTTTATCAAGTTCTCAGGGGGCGCATTCCAGTTTTCCAACTTGGAATTTTCACATCTGTCATCAGTGGCGGTGACGTTGGGGGCGGCAGATTAGGGGTTAATACCTGTAATGTAGGTTGCGGCGATGTTAGGGAGGGCAGATTAGGGGTTAATAATATTTAACTAGTGTTTGCGAGGCGGGAGTGCAGCAGTTTAGGGGTTAATATGTTTATTCTAGTGGCGGCGATGTCGAGAGCGGCAGATTAGGGGTTAATCATTTTATTTTAGTGTTTGCGATGCGGGAGGGCCTCGGTTTAGGGGTTAATAGGTAGTTTATGGGTGTTTAGTGTACTTTTAAGCACTTTAGTTATGAGTTTTATGCTACTGACTTTAGATTGCGCTACGAATCTAGCGGGATAGGCTGTACCTCTCACTTTTTGGCCTCCAAAAAAAAAACTTGTAATACCGGCACTATGGAAGTCCCATTGAAAAAAAGACTATACGCAAATTGCTTAAAGGGACAGTCAAGTCCAAAAAAAACTTTTATTTTTCAAATAGGGCATGTGATTTTAAACAACTTTCCAATTTACTTGTATCAACAATTTTGCTGTGTTCTCTTGGTATTCTAGTTGAGAGCAAACCTAGGAAGGCTCATATGATCATTTCTAAGCCCTTGAAGGCCGCCTCTAATCACATGCTTTTGTATTTGCTTTTCACAACAGGGGAGAGTAGTTCAAGTAAACCATATAGATTACATTGTGAGCACGCCCGTGGATTGTGGCAGACACTGCACTAATTGGCTAAAATGCAAGTCAATAGATAATAACTAAAAGTCATGTGATTAGGGGTGGTCAGAAGATGCTTAGATACAAGATAGTCACAGCAGTAAAAAGTGTATTAATATAACAGTGTTGGTTATGCAAAACTGGGGAATGGGTAATAAAGGGATTATCTATCTTTTTAAACAACAAAAATTCTGGTGTTGACTGTCCCTTTAAGTTAATTTGCGGTACGGCCAAAAAAGTGTGCGGGACAGCTGTACCTACAAGGCTCGTAATAGCAGCGGTAGTGAAAAAGCAGCGTTATGAGCCTTAACACTGCTTTTTTACTCATAACGCAAAACTCATAATCTAGCTGTAAGAGAATTAAGCAAAATTGATAATAGAAGTAGATTGAAAAGTTGTTTAAAAATGTATGATCTGTCTGAATTATGGAAGAAAATTATTGTACTTTATAGGGCCGATATATCAAAGGCCGAATGGCCCCTGATACCCCTGTTGGAAACAGCAGTTATGATGCCGCGGTCTTAAGACTGCCTCAAGGTCCGCTGCCTCAAAAGCTGCGGTCTGCAATCCGCCTGATCCTATATGATCAGGTTGATTTACACCCCCTGCTAGCGGCCGATTGGCAGTGAATCTGCAAGGAGCGGTATTGCACAAGCAGTTCACAAGAACTCCTTGTGAAATGATAAATGCCTACAACGTATGCTGTTGCATTCATCGATGTCTGTCGGACATGATCTGCTGAGCGGATCATGTCGGACAGACCGATGATAAATCGGCCCCTTAGTCTCTTTAACCCCTTAATGACCGGACCATTTTTCAATTTTCTTCTCTTAATGACAATGGCTATTTTTACATTTCTGCAGTGTTTGTGTTTAGCTGTAATTTTCCTCTTACTCATTTACTGTACCCACACATATTATATACAGTTTTTCTCGCCATTAAATGGACTTTCTAAAGATACCATTATTTTCATCATGTCTTATAATTTACTAAAAAAAAAAAAATATGAGGAAAAAATGGAAAAAAACACACTTTTTCTAACTTTGACCCCCAAAATCTGTTACACATCTACAATCACCAAAAAACACCCATGCTAAATAGTTTCTAAATTTTGTCCTGAGTTTAGAAATACCCAATGTTTACACGTTCTTTGCTTTTTTTTGCAATTTATGGGGCAATAAATACAAGTAGCACTTCGCTATTTCCAAACCACTTTTTTTCAAAAATAGCGCTAGTTACATTGGAACCCTGATATCTGTCAGGAATACCTGAATATCCCTTGACATGTATATATTTTTTGTTAGACAACCCAAAGTATTGATCTAGGCCCATTTTGGTATATTTCATGCCACCATTTCACCGCCAAATGCGATAAAAAAAAAAAAGTTCACTTTTTCACAAAATTTGTCGCAAACTTTAGGTTTCCCACTGAAATTATTTACAAACAGCTTCTGCAATTATGGCACAAATGGTTGTAAATGCTTCTCTGGGATCCCCTTTTTTCAGAAATAGCAGACTTATATGGCTTTGGGGTTGCTTTTATGCCCAGGAGTGAAGGGGTTAATTAGGGAGCTTGTAGGGTTAATTTTAGCTTTAGTGTAGTGTAGTAGACAACCCCAAGTATTGATCTAGGCCCATTTTGGTATATTTTATGCCACCATTTCACCGCCAAATGCGAGCAAATAAAAAAAAAACTTTACATTTTTCACAATTTTAGGTTTCTCACTGAAATTATTTACAAACAGCTTGTGCTATTATGGCAGAAATTGTTGTAAAAGCTTCTCTGGGATCCCCTTTGTTCAGAAATAGCAGGCTTATATGGCTTTGGCGTTGCTTTTTGGTAATTAGAAGGCCGCTAAATGCTGCTGCGCACCACACGTTAATTATGCCCAGCAGTGAAGGGGTTAAATTAGGTAGCTTGTAGGGAGCTTGCAGGGTTAATTTTAGAGATCAGCCTCCCACCTGACACATCCCACCCCCTGATCCCTCCCAAACAGCTCTCTTCCCTCCCCCACCCCACAATAGTAGCCATCTTAAGTACTGTCAGAAAGTCTGCCAGTACTAAATAAAAGAGTTGTTTTTTTTTTTAAATAAAAATAATAAAATATTTTAGCTGTGATGGACCCCTGCCTTAGCCCCAACCTCCCTGATCCCCCCTCCAGCTCTCTAACCCTCTCCCCTACCTAATTACCGCCATCTTGGGTACTGGCAGCTGTCTGCCAGTACCTAGTTTGGCCCCAAAAATCCCCCAAAAAGTATTTTTATTTTATTTCTAACTTAAAAACTATTTCTGTAGTGTAGCAGCCCCCCCACAATACCCCCACCCCCTCCCCCTCCCAGATCCTTTTATATTTAAAAAATTTTTTTACCTTTTAATCCCTTTCCTCCCTCATTCATTGGTGTCAGTGTGGCTAATGTGCGCACGTGCACGCGCGCGCCCCTCGTGCACGTGCACACGCATCGTGCACGCGCGCGCGCACCCTCACACCGGCGGACACTGGCACCATCGCTACCGGTGCAGAGAGGGCCACAGAGTGGCTCTCTCTGCATCAGAGGCTTGTAAAGTGGTATTGCAGGATGCCTCCATATCGAGGCATCATTGCAATACCCTCAGAGCTGCTGGAAGCATTTGTGATCGCTTCCAGCACTCTGTTAGACAACTGACGTACCAGGTACGTCCATTGTCATTAACTGTTAATACGTCAGTTGTCATTAAGGGGTTAAAGGGACACTAAACCCAAATTTTTTATTTTGTGATTCAGATAGAGCATGCTATTTTAAGCAACTTTCTAATTTACTCCTATTATCAATTTTTCTTCGTTCTCTTGCTATTTTTTATTTAAAAAAGAAGGCATTTAAGCTTTTGTATTAGTTCAGAACTCTGGACAGCACTTTTTTATTGGTGGATGAATTTATCCACCAATCAGCAAGAACAACCCAGGTTGCTCACCAATAATGGGCCGTCATCTAAACTTACATTCTTGCATTTCAAATAAAGATACCAAGAGAATGAAGAAAATTTTCTTAAAATTTCATGCTCTATCTGAATCACAAAATAAATAAATTGGGTTCAGTGTCCCTTTAAGTATAGAGATTTTACTGGACAGCCAGTTGAAATACTGGACTGTTCAGTTCAATATCGGACATCTGGCAGCCCTACTATATGCACAT
Organism: Bombina bombina; assembly: GCF_027579735.1. Taxonomy (NCBI): domain Eukaryota; kingdom Metazoa; phylum Chordata; class Amphibia; order Anura; family Bombinatoridae; genus Bombina; species Bombina bombina. The sequence continues at coordinate 64,127,573 of NC_069507.1, forward strand.
GCCTGAGTAGGTATATGCTTGGCGCACTGTGCACAGAGCATACTTACCTTTCACTGTACGTGTTAGTTTTAGATTGGCACTGTGCAAAAAAAGAAAAAAAATCTGCTTATTTTTAATTTTGCTGCTCAGTTGTATATTGAGGCTGTACTTTTTTACATTCCTTTAAACAATTAATGGGAGGTGACTATGTAAATTATTAGGAATAAATGCCATCATATAGTAATTTTCCTGACAGGCTGGAGAATTAATGGGGGCTTTCTAAAACATTAATTAGACCTAAGCTATTCACTGCTTCATTACAGAAAATTAAAGTTAATGAAGTACATGGGGGGATAGATAAGATGGATCAGTCTGAGAAAAATGAAAATCTCATTACTCATTGCAGATATTTTGATAGGTCCATTTATATTTTTGTTTTAATAAAAAAATCCCTTGCAAATTTCTTACATTAAAGTTGCATTGCAAGATGTTATAGAGACAAACAACCAAATAAAAGCTCTTTATTGTTTCCCTCCCTATCTGCAAGAGATGACAAAGTTCTTTGTTCAACCAAATACTCTTCTGACAAGATGTTTTGCTGCAGGAATACTCTTTATTCTGACAGGGAAACTTTCATATAAATGTGTTATGATTTTATAACTTGTTCTCAAGACACAGTAACACTTAGACATGTGCGTTTCGTTTCGTTCCGAATTTAAATTCGGACGCATTTGTCAAATTTGGAGATTCGGATCGATTCAAATTTCCGAATTACCGTAGCACCGAATCTAATGAATAAATCCGAATTAGTTCGGATTTATTTGTAACATTCGGATGGCCATGGACTAATCACAATTACGCTAGTATTGTACTGTATATTAGGTTATATCACTCTGCTATGGGTTACACCTAATATTACAGTACATAATACTAGTCTAATACACAGCACATCCCACCTAACACATACCGAATTTCCGAATTTCCGAATCGAATCCGAACCGAATACATCCGAATTTATTCGAATCCGAATTAATCCGAACAAATCCGAAACTAATGCATTTGAATGTATCCGAATCGATCCGAAAATGAAATTCGAAAACATCCGAATCGATCCGAAACGGACCGAAACAAATTTTTTCACCGCGTACAGTCTAGTAACACTTGCTAAGAAGTATTTAAATTGTCGTGGCTAGGAAAATATTTATTTTCTTTACATTTTATCAGTGTTACAAAATAGTTTCATGGCTGCTCAAGCTACTTTAGCTTCCCCTCACATACAGGGCTAATTTATTGTGCACTTCCACAAATGAGCAAAGTCGCCGTGTACGGATGCCTGGTAAATAACCAACAATTATAAGTGGCTGGTTATTGCTACCGTGAGCTCATAGTAGCAATTAGCACTCAAAAAATAAACCAGAGGTCAGACCTATGGTTAATTTTTTAAATGTCCCCCAAAATAACATGTGAGGTCCCTTTTTTTTAAAAAAAAAGTAGCATTTTTAAAAAACAAAAAACCCCAAACCTGCACTAAGCAGTTTTTGGGAGCTAACTTTGGCGGGTGTGGGTGTTAGAAAAAAAAAAAACCGGCACTGAAAAGTGCCTTTCTATTGCGGTCTATGGGAACTGAGTGTTCCCAGTAAATATAAATATATATGCTTAAAAACAGTCCTAAATAGTCCTAAAGCCCGTTAACACGGGCCATTTTTTGCAATACAGCGGTCCCACCCCTTGCTCTCTCTCTTCCTCCCTTTCTCTTTTGTGCTCTCTCCCCCTCTCTTTTGCGCTCTCTCTCTCCCCTCTCTTTTGCGCTCTCTCTCTCCCCCTCTCTCTTTTGCGCTCTCTCTCCCCCTCTCTTTTGTGCTGTGTCTCTCTCCCCCTCTCTTTTGCTCTGTCTCTCTCCTTTTTTTTTTGCTCTCTCTCTCCATCCCTCTCTTTTGCTCTCTCTCTCTCTCTTTCCATCCCTCTCTTTTGCTCTCTCTCTCTCTCTCTCTCCCTCCCTCCCTCTCTCCCCCCTTTCTTTTGCTCTCTCTCTCCCCCCTCTCTTTTGCTCTCTCTCCCCCATCTCTTTTGCGCTCTCTCTCCCCCCTCTCTTTTGCTCTCTCTCCCCCCCCTCTCTTTTGCGCTCTCTCTCCCCCCTCTCTTTTGCGCTCTCTCTCTCCCCCCTCTCTTTTGCACTCTCTCTCTCCCCCTCTCTTTTGTGTTCTCTCTCCCCCCTCTCTTTTGCGCTCTCTCTCCCCCCTTCCCTTTTGCGCTCTCTCTCTCTCCCCCCTCTATTTTGCTCTGTCTCTCTCCTTTTTTTTGCTCTCTCTCTCTCCATCCCTCTATTTTGCTCTCTCTCTCTCCATCCCTCTATCCCTCTCTTTTGCTCTCTCTCTCTCCATCCCTCTCTTTTGCTCTCTCTCTCTCTCCATCCCTCTCTTTTGCTCTCTCTCTCTCTCTCTCTCTCTCTCTCTCCATCCCTTTCTTTTGCTCTCTCTCTCTTTCTCCATCCCTCTCTTTTGCTCTCTCTCTCTCTCCATCCCTCTCTTTTGCTCTCTCTCTCCATCCCTCTCTTTTGCTCTCTCTCTCTCCCCCCTCTCTTTTGCTCTCTCTCTCCCCCCTCTCTTTTGATCTCTCTCTCTCCCCCCCCTCTCTTTTGCTCTCCCCCCTCTCTTTTGCGGTCTCTCTCTCTCTCCCCCCTCTCTTTTGCTCTCTCTCCCCCTCTCTTTTGTTCTCTCTCTCCCCCCCTCTCTTTTGCTTGCTCACTCCCCCCTCTCTTTTGCTCTCTCTCCCCCTCTCTTTTGCTCTCTCCCCCCCCCTCTCTTTTGTTCTCTCTCCCCCCTCTCTTTTGCTCTCTCTCTCTCCCCTCTCTTTTGCTCTCTCTCTCTCCCCCCTCTCTTTTGCTCTCTCTCTCCCCCCCCTCTCTTTTGCTCTCTCTCCCCCCTCTCTTTTGCTCTCTCTCTCCCCCCTCTCTTTTTCTCTCGCTCCCCCCTCTTTTTCTCTCGCTCTCTCTCTCTTGCTCTCTCTCTCGCTCTCTCTCTCGCGCTCTCTCTCGCGCTCTCTCTCGCTCTCTCTCTCTCGCTCTCGCTCTCTCTCTTTCGCTATCTCTCTTATGCTTTCTCTCTTGCCCAGCCCACTTTTGCCGCAAACAGCATAGCATGTCAGGTAAGGCCAGGTGTGTTTGTCCTCGTGCTGGCTCTACTGCACATGACAGCTTCGGACAAAAACTCTTGGCCTTTTATATTATAGGATGTGTTAATATGTGTATATATATACACATATTAACACATAAGTATACATATATATTTATATTTGCTGCCCATCGCTGGGCGACTTACCCCTTCGCTGTGCTAGTTTTCTTGCTCTCTCTCTCTCTCCATCCCTCTATCCCTCTCTTTTGCTCTCTCTCCATCCCTCTCTTTTGCTCTCTCTCTCTCTCCATCCCTCTCTTTTGCTATCTCTCTCTCCATCCCTTTCTTTTGTCTCTCTCTCTTTCTCCATCCCTCTCTTTTGCTCTCTCTCTCTCTCTCCATCCCTCTCTTTTGCTCTCTCTCTCCAACCCTCTCTTTTGCTCTCTCTCTCTCCCCCCTCTCTTTTGCTCTCTCTCTCTCTCCCCCCTCTCTTTTGCTCTCTCTCTCTCTCCCCCCCTCTCTTTTGCTCTCCCCCCTCTCTTTTGCTCTCTCTCTCTCTCCCCCCTCTCTTTTGCTTTCCCCCCCTCTCTTTTGCTCTCTCTCCCCCTCTCTTTTGCTCTCTCTCTCCCCCCTCTCTTTTGCTCTCTCTCTCCCCCCTCTCTTTTGCTCTCTCTCCCCCCTCTCTTTTGCTCTCTCTCCCCCCTCTCTTTTGTTCTCTCTCTCCCCCCTCTCTTTTGTTCTCTCTCTCTCCCCCCTCTCTTTTGCTCTCTCTCTCCCCCCTCTCTTTTGCTCTCTCTCTCCCCCCTCTCTTTTGCTCTCTCTCCCCCCCTCTCTTTTGCTTTCCCCCTCTCTTTTGCTCTCTCTCCCCCTCTCTTTTGCTCTCTCTCTCCCCCCATCTCTTTTGCTTGCTCTCTCCCCCCTCTCTTTTGCTCTCTCTCCCCTCTCTCTTTTGCTCTCTCTCCCCCCTCTCTTTTGTTCTCTCTCCCCCCTCTCTTTTGCTCTCTCTCCCCCTCTCTTTTGCTCTTTCTCCCCCTCTCTTTTGCTCTATCTCTCCCCTCTCTTTTGCTCTCTCTCTCTCCCCCCTCTCTTTTGCTCTCTCTCTCCCCCCCCCCTCTTTTTCTCTCGCTCCCCCTCCTCTTTTTCTTTCACTCTCTCTCTCTCTCGCTCTCTCTCTCTCGCTCTCTCTCACTCTCTCTCGCTCTCACTCGCTCGCTCTCGCTATCTCTCGCTCTCTCTCTTTCGCTCTCTCTTATGCTTTCTCTCTTGCCCAGCCCATTTTTGCCGCAAACAGCATAGCATGTCAGGTAAGGCCAGGTGTGTTTGTCCTCGTGCTGGCTCTACTGCACATGACAGCTTCGGACAAACACACTTGGCCTTTTATATTATAGGATGTGTTAATATGTGTATATATATATACACATATTAACATGTAAGTATACATATATATTTATATTTGCTGCCCATCGCTGGGCGACTTACCCCTTCGCTGTGCTAGTTTTCATGCTCTCTATCTCTCTCCATCCCTCTATCCCTCTCTTTTGCTCTCTCTCTCCATCCCTCTCTTTTGCTATCGCTCTCTCTCCATCCCTTTCTTTTGCTCTCTCTCTCTCTCTCTCTCTTTCTACATCCCTCTCTTTTGCTCTCTCTCTCCATCCCTCTCTTTTGCTCTCTCTCTCCATCCCTCTCTTTTGCTCGCTCTCTCTCCCCCCTCTCTTTTGCTCTCTCTCTCTCTCCCCCCTCTCTTTTGCTCTCTCTCTCTCTATCTCTCTCTCTCCCCCAATCTCTTTTGCTCTCCCCCCTCTCTTTTGCTCTCTCTCTCTCTCTCTCTCTCTCCCCCCTCTCTTTTGCTTTCCCCCCTCTCTTTTGCTCTCTCTCCCCCTCTCTTTTGCTCTCTCTCTCCCCCCTCTCTTTTGCTCTCTCTCTCCCCCCCTCTCTTTTGCTCTCTCTCCCCCCTCTCTTTTGCTCTCTCCCCCCTCTCTTTTGTTCTCTCTCTCCCCCTCTCTTTTGCTCTCTCTCTCTCCCCTCTCTTTTGCTCTATCTCTCCCCCCTCTCTTTTGCTCTCTCTCTCCCCCCCTCTCTTTTGCTCTCTCTCCCCCCCTCTCTTTTGCTCTCTCTCTCCCCCCTCTCTTTTTCTCTCGCTCCCGCCTCTTTTTCTCTCTCTCTCTCTCTCTTGCTCTCTCTCTCTTGCACGCTCTCTCTCTCTTGCGCGCTCTCTCTCGCTCTCTCTCTCACTCTCTCTCGCTCTCTCTCACTCTCTCTCTCTCGCTCGCGCTCTCTCTCTTTCGCTCTCTCTCTTTTGCTTTCTCTCTTGCCCAGCCCACTTTTGCCGCAAACAGCACAGCATGTCAGGTAAGGCCAGCACATGACAGCTTCGGACAAAAACACTTGGCCTTTTATATTATAGGATGTGTTAATATGTGTATATATATATATACACATATAAACACGTAAGTATACATATATATTTTATATTTGCTGCCCCCTTCGCTGTGCTAGTTTTCATACCGTGTGTTACGGCATGAGAACGAGGCTCCCATATGCCTTGTGCAACCTTAAGTTAAAGTTGGTGGTGGCATATGGCATCTATTTATATGATGATGCAAATGAAGTCATAACATTTTATTAAATAAAAAGGGATCTTAGGGTCCTATCAGTCAGTTTTTTTTAATTGCAGTGTGTGAAAGTGCATTTATTTATTATATTCTAACACATCCCTATAGCAACAAAGAATAAGTATTACACAAATACACACATCTGTTGGAAACATTATTTTATTTGGAAAAAAAATGTTTCTCCAGAAAGTCACATTAAAAAGAAAAACAATACCGGCTTTTAGCCCTGAAAAGGAACACAGTTAACATTATTTCTAAGAAGGAAACTAATAAAAAGCCTGCACTGGTTAAGCTGAGGGCTAATGTGTTGTTTTTATACAATATAGATAGCACTGATATACAGTAGTAAAGCACAATATAATTGTCTGTGAATTTCCCACAACAGGACACTAACAGGGAAGTGTTTAGTTTAAAGGGACAGTCAACACCAAAATTGTTATTGTTTAAAAAGATAGATAACACCTTAACTAACCATTCCCCAGCTTTGCACAACCAATATTGTTATATTAATATACTTTATAACATTTAAACCTCTAAATTTCTTCCTTTTTTAAACCACTACATACAGCCTCTTAATCACATGCTTTTTTTATTAGCTGCTAGTTCATGTGAGCCATGTAGATAACGTGGAGTTATGGCTGACACTGCACTAATTGGCTAAAATGCAAGTCAATAGATAATAAATAAATAGCCATGTGACCAGGAGGCTGTCAAAAGAGGCTTAGATACAAGGTAATCACAGAGATAAAAAGTATATTAATATAACGGTGTTGACTGTGCAGAACTGGGGAATGGGTAATAAAGGGATTATCTATCTTTTTAAACAATAACAATTTTGGAGTTGACTGTCCCTAAGTGTTCCATATGTGAATCATTGTGCGTATATAACAGACAAACATAAACTGCATTTAAATGATAAAAGCACATATTTGCTTAGTCATCCTATTGTCTGTGTAGAGTAGAACATGCTGGGAAAAAAACATATTGGTGTACATGAAAATGTGGTGAGTAAAGTGACCTTTTTGTGCACATTGTGTCTCGGGTGTAGCTGTCTTTATTGCACATTACCACGGATTGCACATGGCTCTATATCCGTGCAGAGCAGTGTGCGTGTGTGTATTGCAAGTCTGAGGAATATATATTATTTAATATGCTTTGTTGTAGTGCAGGGCATGGACATTCTAGATATTTTCTTTTGTAGCATCAGACACAGTATTCTATTCACTCTATCTGGATGCCAGTAGTTGAGCTTCCAAGATTTCTCGTGCTTTCATGAGTGCGCTTTCAGAAGGAATGACCAAATCTGGTGCCACACCTTTGCCTTCCCAAGACATTCCATCTTCAGCACTAGCAGAACGGGATGTGGGAATAGTGAGGTAGAGATGAGTATCATCCACATGGTAGGTCTGTGGGGGATGGCATCCACCACTGGTCACCTCCCCTACCACATATGCCCTGCCCAACCTCTTCATAATGTACACAAACTCCTCTGCGGCTCCCTGTGTCATGGAGCTTGTTAGGATGATCAGACTTTTCATTGAGCCATAGGAAGACCCTGCACAAGTGAAGGAAAATTAATTATAACATGTTTTACCAAAATAAAAGAAACAACCCATCAGTGATTATGTTTACTAGAGAATTTATCAAGGAAAACAAATAATGTCTGGAACATTTTTCCTTATGAGAATAATTGGCAAATGTTACAATGAAGGGAGCTGACTATAAACTTTTTCTAACCCGCACAAATTAATCCCATAGATTACAGAAGATCTAAAGTGTTAAACAATGGGTGCATTTTGTCTTCTTTTTCTGTTACGTTTATTATAATTCTGTTTTAATTTATTAGCAACCTATAGAAGGAACTAGAGCTTTAGGGGCCGATTTAATAAGGGCCGAATGGCCCTGAATGTAACTGTTTCTGTGTGAGCCTTCCTTAACTTGTACGCCTCCTCCGAGGCAGCGGACAGCAATCCGCCCGATCGCATACGATTGGGTTGATTGTCACCCCTGAATCTGCAGGGGACGGCATTGCACAAGCAGTTCACCATGCTGTCGGCATTTATTGATGTGCGGTGTACATGATCCGCTACAGCGGATTATGTCCGCTCGCACTTTGTTAAATCGGCCCCTTAGAGTGCAGTACTCAGCATTAAAACACTATATTACCTAAAATAGAATTGTTAAAGAAGAAGTTTGAAAACAGACTGCAAGAACCTCTATCTTTGGATAGGCAATGTCCAAGTATTCAGTAGTAGTAAGTAAAAGCAGAGCTGTGTGGTTGTTTCCTGTTGCCAGTCAACAAACAGCTAAAGACAAGTTGCTAGTAGAACAATGCTATACATAGTGCTATATAGTGGTAATGTTCCATGCACGCTCCTAAGCCTACCTTAGTATGCTAACACGGAAAGGAGCTACATTTCAAGAATGGATAACAAGACAAGTGGTACATTTTATACTAGAAGAAAATTGGAAGGTTTTTAAACTGACCCAAAATATTTTTTTTTTCTAGATGCAACATCCAGTTTACTGTTTATTTTATATCACTTACTACTAAAGGCTCCTCATTAAAATTAAAATTCCATAAATCTCACAACCATGTCTATACCCCATGTTCACTGCCTCTAAGTTTTTAAAACCTTTGTACTTGATTCTGCACATTCCATCCCTCCAACACCATCTCACATGCATATATAGGGGCCGAATTATCAAGCTTCAAATGGAGCTTGATGCCCCTGTTTCCGCGCGAGCCTTCAGTCTCTCCGTAAACAGGAGTTATGAAGCAGCGGTCTTAAGACCGCTGTTCCATAACTTGTCCGCCTGCTCTGAGGCTGCAAACATCAATCCGCACAATCCTATACAATCGGGCTGATTGACACCCCCTGCTAGCGGCCAATTGGCCACAAATCTGCAGGGGGAAGCATTGCACAAGCAGTTCACAAGAACTGTTTGTGCAATGATAAATGCTGACAGCGTATGCTGTTGGCATTTATTAATGTGCGGCGGACATAATACGCTACATCGTATCATGTCCGCTCGCACTTTCATAAATCGGCCCAATTGAATGTCTTTAATATGGTCATTAGAACTGCTTCATAAATGTAAAATGAATCAGCATAAGAACAGTAAAGTCAAATTAAAATGTCATGATTCAGATACAGTACATCATTTTATTAAACAACTTCACTTCTATAATCAAAACTGCTTTATTCATTGGATATAGTACGTTGACGAGTTAATCTAGTTAGGCTCATGAAAGCTCCGGAGCATGCACGCGTGTTTAGTACACTACGGCAGCAGTGTTTTGTTACATTGTTTTAAGCAGTGTTGTACATTATTGTAAACACTGCTGTAATAGGGCTAGATTACGTGTGGCGTGCTTACTGTAAGGGGTATCTCGCAGCTCTTTGCGCACATTAGTAGCGTGAGTATTACAAGATGAAAGCAAACATGTTAGCTTCAGCGCAATTGAACTTAATGCATGTTGGGTTAGCGCGACTTCAGAGCGCTGGCTAACTGTTACACAACTAAAAAGTTGCACAAAACACATAAAAAAAATCAATTTTACAGAACAGTTACACTCATAATAACATTGACTTATAAAAATTATTTAAAAAAAATATTGCATAAAAATGTTATAAAAGCTCAAAGATATGAGGTCTCGGGTGTTAGAAAAAAAAAAGGTAGGGAAAGGGCTTTACTATAGAGATACATACATATACATGTCTAAGGGGGAGATTTGATAAGCAGAGGATGCTGCTATCTCCGTGCGAAGTTTTACAGCTCGCCGGAAACAGAAGTTAAGAAGCAGCGGTCGTAAGACCATGGCTCCTTAACTTCTGAACTGCAATCCCAATCAGATACGATCAGGATGATCTCCCAATCAGACACCACCAAAAACATGCACAGACTCCTGCCTATTTTTACACGTCCACCACTGCAGCATGCAGGGAACTGTAGTTCCCTCTACTTCAAAGCTGATAACAGCTGCAGATATTGCATGTCATAGTGCTGGGATGGACATAAAAATAATACCAGAGCAAGTGTTGCATATATAAAAGAATGAAATAAGTAAACAGTCATGGTGAAAAAATGTGACGTTTTGGTGTCCCTTCAAAAACTTCTGGGGACAAAGGAACTGTGTGTAAATGTGACAATACCGGTAAAAATTAGATGTCACTCTATGCTCCTGAGTACCTATGAACCTAGAAAAAACAAACAGGTCTCCGGTACAGCAGCGTGTACAACACACCAGTGCTCAACCCTTAAAAATCAGCACAGTATACGATAACTAAGACCCCACCTGTATCTCAATCAAACAGGTGTTGGTTATCAATCAACAAAAACATCAAAAAGTTTGGCGTGTATGTACAGTATTATAACGGTCAACAGTGAAAGTCTCCCATTTTGAAAGACAAAAGTCCCATCCAGTTTAGGTCAATTAAAATTTAACTTTTATTAAGCATTTGTAAAAAACAAACTTTTACAGACCTGGATCGAGTTCTTAGTGACAGTAGTATGTACTTAAGTAAATACCTCCGATACCCACTGTGGCGTCACTAGACGCGTTTCGCCGGAGGTTTCTCAATAGTGACTTACAGGATAGTCTAAACCGCTAACCTTTAAACACCCCTCTGATCACGTGACCCCCATTCACAACAACGGAAGCCTCGTTTCAGTACATGTCTTAACCAATAATAAAAGGACAGTATAGCTGTTTAACTGTTGCTAGGTAGAACTTTTGACCACATAGTTAAACTATTTCTATATTTATCGCAACATTGTATTCACAATTCTATTTAGCAGAGTATATAACCAAATAGTATATACAGGGAGTGCAGAATTATTAGGCAAATGAGTATTTTGACCACATCATCCTCTTTATGCATGTTGTCTTACTCCAAGCTGTATAGGCTCGAAAGCCTACTACCAATTAAGCATATTAGGTGATGTGCATCTCTGTAATGAGAAGGGGTGTGGTCTAATGACATCAACACCCTATATCAGGTGTGCATAATTATTAGGCAACTTCCTTTCCTTTGGCAAAATGGGTCAAAAGAAGGACTTGACAGGCTCAGAAAAGTCAAAAATAGTGAGATATCTTGCAGAGGGATGCAGCACTCTTAAAATTGCAAAGCTTCTGAAGCGTGATCATCGAACAATCAAGCGTTTCATTCAAAATAGTCAACAGGGTCGCAAGAAGCGTGTGGAAAAACCAAGGCGCAAAATAACTGCCCATGAACTGAGAAAAGTCAAGCGTGCAGCTGCCAAGATGCCACTTGCCACCAGTTTGGCCATATTTCAGAGCTGCAACATCACTGGAGTGCCCAAAAGCACAAGGTGTGCAATACTCAGAGACATGGCCAAGGTAAGAAAGGCTGAAAGACGACCACCACTGAACAAGACAAACAAGCTGAAACGTCAAGACTGGGCCAAGAAATATCTCAAGACTGATTTTTCTAAGGTTTTATGGACTGATGAAATGAGAGTGAGTCTTGATGGGCCAGATGGATGGGCCCGTGGCTGGATTGGTAAAGGGCAGAGAGCTCCAGTCCGACTCAGACGCCAGCAAGGTGGAGGTGGAGTACTGGTTTGGGCTGGTATCATCAAAGATGAGCTTGTGGGGCCTTTTCGGGTTGAGGATGGAGTCAAGCTCAACTCCCAGTCCTACTGCCAGTTTCTGGAAGACACCTTCTTCAAGCAGTGGTACAGGAAGAAGTCTGCATCCTTCAAGAAAAACATGATTTTCATGCAGGACAATGCTCCATCACACTCGTCCAAGTACTCCACAGCGTGGCTGGCAAGAAAGGGTATAAAAGAAGAAAATCTAATGACATGGCCTCCTTGTTTACCTGATCTGAACCCCATTGAGAACCTGTGGTCCATCATCAAATGTGAGATTTACAAGGAGGGAAAACAGTACACCTCTCTGAACAGTGTCTGGGAGGCTGTGGTTGCTGCTGCACGCAATGTTGATGGTGAACAGATCAAAACACTGACAGAATCCATGGATGGCAGGCTTTTGAGTGTCCTTGCAAAGAAAGGTGGCTATATTGGTCACTGATTTGTTTTTGTTTTGTTTTTGAATGTCAGAAATGTATATTTGTGAATGTTGAGATGTTATGTTGGTTTCACTGGTAAAAATAAATAATTGAAATGGGTATATATTTGTTTTTTGTTAAGTTGCCTAATAATTATGCACAGTAATAGTCACCTGCACACACAGATATCCCCCTAAAATAGCTATAACTAAAAACAAACTAAAAACTACTTGCAAAACTATTCAGCTTTGATATTAATGAGTTTTTTGGGTTCATTGAGAACATGGTTGTTGTTCAATAATAAAATTAATCCTCAAAAATAAAACTTGCCTAATAATTCTGCACTCCCTGTAGAATCGTTTAGAACAAACTGTACACTTTTATAACGGTAACATTAAAAACTAAACTAAATATACAATTTAAAATTACACGAATAAGAGATGAAGATAGAAAAAGATACCTATGAACCTACCTAGATTTAATATTCAGCAAAAGATATTAAAAAATTTGATAATAGAAGCAAATTAGGAATCTGTTTAAAATTGCATGCTCTATCTGAATTATGAAAGTTTAATGTTGACTGTACTGTCCCTTTAACTATTCCTAAGAAATCTAATAAAAGCACTGGACAAATAGAGGATTCATATGATTGGTTTTACTAATGTTTCCAACAGAACAAAGGTCAAGGATCTCAATACACACAGAGAGAAGTGCACTCACAACCAGCTCAATAACATTGTTAGCCTTCTTTTACCCCAGTAATGCTTTTCACAGAGTAGAACTTTCCTGTAGTATATCAGTCTGATCCCCCCTATTACAGTTTGAGCTTGCATTCTATTGGCTGTTCCAATCATCCAATAGAATGCAAGCTCAATCCTATTGGCTGATTGGATCAGCCAATAGGATTGAAGCTCAATCCTATTGGCTGATTGCATCAGCCAATAGGATTTTTTCACCTTTAATTCCAATTGGCTGATAGAATTCTATCAGCCAATCGGAATTCAAGGGACACCATCTTGGATGATGTCATTTAAAGGAACCTTCATTCTGCAAGAAGACGTCGATTGAAGAGGATTCTCCACGCCGGATGTCTTGAAGATGGAGCCGCTCTGCACCGGATGGATAAAGATAGAAGATGCCGTCTGGATGAAGATAGAAGATGCCATCTGGATAAAGACTTCTGCCGTCTGGATGAAGACTTCTGCCGACTTGGATGAAGATTTCGGCCGCTTGGATGAAGACTTCTGCCGGCTTCGATGAGGACTTCTGCCGCTTCGTTGAGGATGGATATCGGGTCTTCAAAAACTGAAGTGCATCTTCGGGGGTTAGTGTTTTTTTTTTGAAGGGTTTATTGGGTGGGTTTTATTTTTAGATTAGGGTTTGGGCAGAAAAAGAGCTAAATGCCCTTTTAAGGGCAATGCCCATACAAATGCCCCTTTCAGGGCAATGGGTAGCTTAGTTTTTTTTAGTTAGGATTTTATTTGGGGGTTGGTTGTATGAGTGGTGGGTTTTACTGTTGGGGGTTGTTTGTATTTTTTTTTACAGGTAAAAGAGCTGATTTCTTTGGGGCAATGCCCTGCAAAAGGTCCTTTTAAGGGCTATTGGCAGTTTAGTTTAGGCTACGTTTTTTTTATTTTGGGGGGGCTTTTTATTTTGATAGGGCTATTAAATTAGGTGTAATTAGTTTAAATATCTGATCATTTATTTGTTTTATTTTGTGTAATTTAGTGTTTGTTTGTTTTTGTAATTTAGTTAATTGTATTTATTTTATGCAATTTATTTAATTGTATTTAATTAATGTAATTTATTTAATTGTAGTGTAAGGTTAGGTGTTAGTTTAAGACAGGTTAGGTTTTATTTTACAGGTAAATTTGTATTTATTTTAGCTAGATAGCTAGTAAATAACTATTTACTAACTAGTCTACCTAGTTAAAATAAATACAACCTTGCCTGTGAAATAAAAATTAAACCTAAGTTAGATACAATGTAACTATTAGTTATATTGTAGCTAGCTTAGGGTTTATTTTATAGGTAAGTATTTAGTTTTAAATAGGAATTATTTAGGTATTAATAGTAGGTTTTATTTAGATTTATTTTAAATACATTAAAGTTAGGGGGTGTTAGGGTTAGGGACTAATAACTTTAGTATAGTGGCTGCGATGTTGAGGGCGGCAGATTAGGGGTTAATAAGTGTAGGTAGGTGGCGGCGACGTTGGGGGCGGCAGATTAGGGGTTAATAAGTATAGGTAGGTGGCGGCAATGTTGGGGGCGGCAGATTATGGGGTTAATAACTAATGTAGGTGGCGGCGACATTGGGGGTGGTAGATTAGGGGTTAATAGCTGTAATGTAGGTGTCGGCGGTGTCAGGGGCGGCAGATTAGGGGTTAATAAGTGTAATGTAGGTGGTGGCGACATTGGGGGCGGCAGATTAGGGGTTAATAAGTGTAGGTAGGTGTCGGCGATGTCAGGGGCGGCAGATTAGGGGTTAATAAGTATAATGTAGGTGTCGGCGATCTCAGGGGCAGCAGATTAGGGGTGTTTAGACTCGGGTTTATGTTAGGGTGTTAGGTGTAAACATAACTTTTCTTTCCCGATAGGAATCAATGGGGCTGAGTTACAGAGCTTTACGCTGCTTTATTGCAGGTGTAAGACTTTTTTTCAGCCGGCTCTCCCCATCGATGTCTATGGGGAAATTGTGCACGAGCACGTAAAACCAGCTCACCGCAGCGCTGGTATTGGAGTGCGGTATGGAGCTCAATTTTGCTTTACGCTGCAATATTGCCTGCTAATGCCGGGTTTATGAAAACCTGTAATACCAGCGCTGTAGGTAAGTGAGCGGTGACAATAACTTGCAAGTTAGCACCGCGCCGCTAACTCGTAATCTAGCCGAATGGTATTGAGCTGGTTGTTCGTTCCTGTGAGTGTGCTTCTCTTTGTGTGTATTAAGTCTCCCTAAGGGAAAAAGGGGCAACCAGACGTGGACTCCCTGCTCAGTGTGCTTAGAGAAATATGGCTACAATCACTGAAACAATCGTGTGGGGTTGTTGTGTTCCTTGTTCAGAGAGGAATTGCCTGGTATTTCTGCGCTGCACTGATTGTAATAGGCGAGATCAGACTGATATACTACAGGAAAGTTCTACTCTGTGCAAAGCATTACTGGGCTAAAAAAAGCTGCACCTAGGTGGTAAATCGCCACAGAACAGACTAACAATGCTATTGAGCTGGTTGTTCATTCCTGTGAGTGTGCTTCTTTCTGTGTATAATAAGTCAAGGATCTCAGTAACCTTCATTTAAAACCCAACCCTACCTTAAAGTCTAAATACAAACCAGCATTTTGACCATAAATGTTTTTAAGGCTTAACTTTGCAACATGTCTTTTTAATTAAAGGAACATGAAACAACATTATTTTTCATGATTCCGATACAAGTTTAAACAATTTTCCAAATTACTACTGTTTGCTTCATTCTCTTGGTCGCCTTTGTACATGGAGCAGTAATGCAATACTGGGAGCTAGATAAACAGTTTGGTAAGCCAATGACAAGAGGCATATATGTGCAGCCACCAATCATTAGCTAGCTCCCAGTAATTCATTGCTGCTAGTCTACCTAGGTATACTTTTCTACAAAGGATACCAAAGGAATAAAACAAATTTGAAAATTAAAGCAAATTGGAAAGTTGTTTAAAATTGTATATGAAATATGAATACAAAAAATTGAGTTTCAAATCCCTTTAATAGATTACTGAGTATATCAGGCTTTTATTAAATGGTATATATATTGAATTTACAATATTTGATAGCTTTATATTTGAAGTTAGTTTTATTTTATAATACATTCTGTTGTGTACACTTTTATCTCAATCAGGGTGCAAAATTATAACTACATCTCATATTTACTCGTGTTAAAGGGACAGTCTACACCAGAATTTTTATTGTTTTAAAAGATAGATAATCCCTTTATTACCCATTTCCCAGTTTTGCATAACTAACACAGTTATAATAATATACTTTTAACCTCTGTGATTATCTTGTATCTAAGCCTCTGCAAACTGACCCTTTTTTTCAGTTCTTTTGACAGACTTGCAGTCTAGCCAATCAGTGCCTGCTACCAGATAACTTCTCGTGCACGAGCACAGTGTTATCTATATGAAATACGTGAACTAACACCCTCTAGTGGTGAAAAACTGTTAAAATGCAATCTGAAAGAGGTGGGCTTCAAGGTCTAAGAAATTAGCATATGAACCTCCTAGGTTAAGCTTTCAACTAAGAATACCAAGAGAACAAAGCAAAATTGGTGATAAAAGTAAATGGGAAAATTGTTTAAAATTACATGCTCTATCTGAATCAAGAAAGTTTATTTTGGCCTAGACTGTCCCTTTCATAGCACTTTTGCCAAATATGACAAATTAGAGTCAGAGGGGCCACTGTTATTAAAGATAAAAAAGTCAATACTGAAAAATACATGAGTGCATTTTTATTTTGAATTAAACCATTTTTACAAAAGACTTGTATTAGCAAAAACGGTTCTTGTAAAAATTAATGTTTCATTATGCCCCCTTGACACACATGCCCAGTGAACCCACATTCAAACACTGCAGCCGCTCAGAGAGTGCAGAGGGCATATGTAGTGTCAGAGGTTACTCAATTTGTGTCATCTAGCCACCGCTGGCTTTCTAAGAGGTGTGATGTTAATGTTTAAATGCTGGACACATTAAAAATTCATAATTTTTACTAGAAGCATTGACTTTACTTATGCCCAGTTTCCAGTTTAATTATTACGTCCCTTTAAACAGCGATTATGGCTATTAGAGTTACCATGACTTTGCCTACTATGCCTTGAAATATTTTGAAAATTGAAAGATAAAAAATGTGTATTTATGTAATTTTAAAAGAAAGCTAAGTTACCTAAGAGTAGTGATGTCGCGAACCTAAAAATTTGGGTTCGCGAACGGCAAACGCGAACTTCCACAACTGTTCGCGAACGGGCGAACTGGGCAAACCGCCATAGACTTCAATAGGCAGGCGAACTTTAAAACCCACAGGGACTCTTTCTGGCCACAATAGTGATGGAAAAGTTGTTTCAAGGGGACTAACACCTGGACTGTGGCATGCTGGAGGGGGATCCATGGCAAAACTCCCATGGAAAATTACATAGTTGATGCAGAGTCTGATTTTAATGCATAAAGGGCATAAATCACCTAACATTCCTAAATTGTTTGGAATAACGTGCTTTAAAACATCAGGTATGATGTTGTATCGATCAGGTAGTGTAAGGGTTACGCCCGCTTCACAGTGACAGACCAAACTCCCCCTTTAAAGGGACAGTCTACACCAGAATTTTTATTGTTTTAAAAGATAGATAATGCCTTTATTACCCATTTCCCAGTTTTGCATAACTAACACATTTATAATAATATACTTTTAACCTCTGTGATTATCTTGTATCTAAGCCTCTGCAAACTGCCCCTTTTTTCAGTTCTTTTGACAGACTTGCAGTCTAGCCAATCAGTGCCTGCTCCCAGATAACTTCTCGTGCACGAGCACAGTGTTATCTATATGAAATACGTGAACTAACACCCTCTAGTGGTGAAAAACTGTTAAATGCAATCTGAAAGAGGTGGGCTTCAAGGTCTAAGAAATTAGCATATGAACCTCCTAGGTTAAGCTTTCAGCTAAGAATACCAAGAGAACAAAGCAAAATTGGTGATAAAAGTAAATGGGAAAATTGTTTAAAATTACATGCTCTATCTGAATCATGAAAGTTTATTTTGGCCTAGGCTGTCCCTTTAACGCACCGCAAACAACCGCAAACAGTCCATTTGCACAACCACAAACTCCCCATTTGCACAAGGTTGGATACCAAGCTAGCCATGTCCCATTCCTTGTCCTCACTGATGTCATTGAAGGTCTCTTCCTCCACCCAGCCACGTACAACACCAAGGGTCCCCGAAAGGTGACAACAAGCCCCCTGGGACGCCTGCTGTGTTTTGTCTTCCACCTCCTCAAAGCCACCTACCTCCTCTGACTCCTCTTCTAAAGACTCCTCTCTCTGCGTTGCCTCTCTCTGCGTTATTATAAGGTGTGTTAAGTAGTACTATTCCTATCAGTTTAATCCCTGTTACGTCCCCTATAAGGGAAGGTGTATATGGCATCGATTTTAGGAACCGCGAAATGGAAAAAGATGCTTGGTCGGTCCTCCTACTTCAAATTTGGGGCACTGCACGTGCAATATAATGTGCCACCAGATATGAGTGGTGTGTTAAGTAGTTCTATTCTTATCAGTTTAATCCCTGTTACGTCCCCTATCAGGGGACGTGTATATGGCATCGATTTTAGGAACCGGGAGATGGAAAAAAATGCTTGGTCGGTCCTCCTACTTCAAATTTGGGGCACTGCGCGTGCAATCTAATGTGCCACCAGATAGGAGTGGTGTGTTAAGTAGTTCTATTCTTATCAGTTTAATCCCTGTTACGTCCCCTATCAGGGGACGTGTATATGGCATCGATTTTAGGAACCGGGAGATGGAAAAAGATTCTTGGTCGGTCCTCCTACTTCAAATTTGGGGCACTGTGTGTGCAATCTAATGTGCCACCAGATATGAGTGGTGTGTTAAGTAGTTCTATTCTTATCAGTTTAATCCCTGTTACGTCCCCTATCAGGGGACGTATATATGGCATCGATTTTAGGAACCGGGAGATGGAAAAAGATGCTTGGTCGGTCCTCCTACTTCAAATTTGGGGCACTGCGCGTGCAATCTAATGTGCCACCAGATAGGAGTGGTGTGTTAAGTAGTTCTATTCTTATCAGTTTAATCCCTGTTACGTACCCTATCAGGGGACGTGTATATGGCATTGATTTTAGGAACCGGGAGATGGAAAAAGATGCTTGGTCGGTCCTCCTACTTCAAATTTGGGGCACTGCGCGTGCAATCTAATGTGCCACCAGATAGGAGTGGTGTGTTAAGTAGTACTATTCTTATCAGTTTAATCCCTGTTACGTCCCCTATCAGTGTTGTTTTTTTAAATGTACACTACTGTTACACCAGATATGAGTTGCACTGGGGTGACACTGTGCCCTGGCAGGCAGGCACTGAAACGCACATGTGTGAAGGAAACTGACTGCTATTATTTAACACAGTCAAAAAAGTGTTGTTTTTTTATATTTAAACTACTGTTACACCAGATAGGAGTTGCACTGGGGTGACTCTGTGCCCTGGCAGGCAGGCACTGAAACGCACACGTGTGAAGGAAACTGACTGCTATTATTTAACACAGTCAAAAAAGTGTTGTTTTTTTTTATATTTAAACTACTGTTACACCAGATATGAGTTGCACTGGGGTGACACTGTGCCCTGGCAGGCAGGCCCTGAAACGCACACGTGTGAAGGAAACAACTGACTGCTATTATTTAACACAGTAAAAAAAGTGTTGTTTTTTTTATATTTAAACTACTGTTACACCAGATATGAGTTGCACTGGGTTGACACTGTGCCCTAGCAGGGAGGCACTGAAACGCACACATGTGAAGGAAACTGACTGCTATTATTTAACACAGTCAAAAAAGTGTTGTTTTTTTTATATTTAAACTACTGTTACACCAGATATGAGTTGCACTGGGGTGACACTGTGCCCTGGCAGGCAGGCACTGAAACGCACACGTGTGAAGGAAACTGACTGCTATTATTTAACACAGTCAAAAAAGTGTTGTTTTTTTATATTTAAACTACTGTTACACCAGATAGGAGTTGCACTGGGGTGACACTGTGCCCTGGCAGGCAGGCACTGAAACGCACACATGTGAAGGAAACTGACTGCTATTATTTAACACAGTCAAAAAAGTGTTGTTATTTTTATACTTAAACTACTGTTACACCAGATATGAGTTGCACTGGTGTGACACTGTGCCCTGGCAGGCAGGCACTGAAACGCACACGTGTGAAGGAAACGGACTGCTATTATTTAACACAGTCAAAAAAGTGTTGTTATTTTTATATTTAAACTACTGTTACACCAGATATGAGTTGCACTGGGGTGACACTGTGCCCTGGCAGGCAGGCACTGAAACGCACACGTGTGAAGAAAACTGACTGCTATTATTTAACACAGTCAAAAAAGTGTTGTTTTTTTTATATTTAAACTACTGTTACACCAGATATGAGTTGCACTGGGGTGACACTGTGCCCTGGCAGGCAGGCAGGCACTGAAACGCACACGTGTGAAGGAAACAACTGACTGCTATTATTTAACACAGTCAATAAAGTGTTGTTTTTTATATTTAAACTACTGTTACACCAGATAGGAGTTGCACTGGGGTGACACTGTGCCCTGGCAGGCAGGCACTGAAACGCACACGTGTGAAGGAAACTGACTGCTATTATTTAACACAGTCAAAAAAGTGTTGTTTTTTTTATATTTAAACTACTGTTACACCAGATAGGAGTTGCACTGGGGTGACACTGTGCCCTGGCAGGCAGGCACTGAAATGCACACGTGTGAAGGAAACTGACTGCTATTATTTAACACAGTCAAAAAAGTGTTTTTTTTTATATTTAAACTACTGTTACACCAGATAGGAGTTGCACTGGGGTGACACTGTGCCCTGGCAGGCAGGCACTGAAACGCACACGTGTGAAGGAAACTGACTGCTATTATTTAACACAGTCAAAAAAGTGTTGTTATTTTTATATTTAAACTACTGTTACACCAGATATGAGTTGCACTGGGGTGACACTGTGCCCTGGCAGGCAGGCACTGAAACGCACACGTGTGAAGGAAACAACTGACTGCTATTATTTAACACAGTCAAAAAAGTGTTGTTTTTTTTTATATTTAAACTACTGTTACACCAGATATGAGTTGCACTGGGGTGACACTGTGCCCTGGCAGGCAGGCACTGAAATGCACACGTGTGAAGGAAACTGACTGCTATTATTTAACACAGTCAAAAAAGTGTTGTTTTTTTTATATTTAAACTACTGTTACACCAGATAGGAGTTGCACTGGGGTGACACTGTGCCCTGGCAGGCAGGCACTGAAACGCACACGTGTGAAGGAAACTGATTGCTATTATTTAACACAATCAAAAAAGTGTTGTTTTTTTTAAATCTACATTACTGTTACACCAGATATGAGTGGTGGCACTGGGCATGTGGGCACAGTATACACTGTGAGCCTGACACACACGCTGGCAGGCAGGCAACTGCAATTAGATTACACAGGAAAAAAAAAAAAGCAGCCCTAAAAAGGGCTTTTTGGGGTGCTGTCCTTACAGCAGAGATCAGATGAGTCCTTCAGCACTGTAGTGGACTCTGAATACACTAGCCTAGCTATCGATATCCCTATTAATCAGCAGCAGCTACACTGTCCCTCCTCTCCCTAAGAATGCAGCTTCCGAATGAATCTAAAATGGATGCTGTCCAGGAGGTAGGAGGGTCTGGGAGGGAGGGTCTGCTGCTGATTGGCTGGAATGTGCCTGCTGACTGTGAGGTACAGGGTCAAAGTATTACTCAATGATGACGAATAGGGGGCGGATCGAACATCGCATATGATCGCCCGCCGCGGCGAACTAGAACATACTATGTTCGCCGGGAACTATTCGCCGGTGAACTATTTGCGACATCACTACCTAAGAGTAAAGCTGCCCAAAGGAAACTCAATACTGTGTACAAATATATAGTCCAAAAATGTAAGCTAAATAAAATCATATCATTAATGTTAAATTTTTCCTTCCACAAAACATGAATGAATACTTTTTTAAAAATATTATTTTTCTAATATTTGTTATCATTATAGCCTTAAAGGGATAGTAAAGTCAAAATTGAATCTTGCAGGATTCGGAAAGATCATGTAATTTTAAGACACTTTCAAATCCACTTCTATATCCCTTGTTAAAAAAGAATACGCACATATCCTACACTAGTGAGAGCTAGTATTTGAAATAAAATTACCAAACTGCTAAAAGTTAAAAAAGTATTTATTTAAAAAACACATTTAAAAACAAAAAGCAGCAGGTATATAAGGGGGTATTGTACAGTCCCCTAAGCATTTGCCATGCGTTTCTCGGCTCTCATACTTGGCCGTTTCATCAGGGAAATACAGCCATTAGTAACTCTGGTGTTACTATCCATTTCGCTTTTGGATAATCCACTTTGTCCTAGTTTGTTTGGGACTTGAGTAAATTCGGAAACACTGCAGATTGTTCCTGATATCGGGAGAGGGTGAGCTGATACACCCAATCTATCAGCCTGCCACTACCAGCACATAAGGGTGCTCTACATAAATGTGAGTAACTTATTCAACACCTGTTATGTACCATTTCCAGAATTTACTGATATACACATGAGGCGCCATTTCAGAACCATTATATTCTCATTGGGGAGGAGGAGAGCAGACAAACCTAAAGAATGATCATTTGGAGGACTTCTGCCATCCTTTTGGACTTAATTATTTTTTGTGTGTCAACCATTTACAGCATTTCATCTTATATCTTTTTTTTCCTACCATATTTTAGAACTGATAAGTATTGTCCATTCATTGGTGATATATATTATAATACTTATAGGTATAGATTTGTCTGTAATAGCACCCCCTCTTGATTACGTTGTCATTTTTTTGTACTAGTGGGAGCTAGCTGCTGATTGGTGCTTGCACACATTTGTCTCTTGTGATTGGCTAACTAGATGTGTTCAGCTAGCTGCCAGTAGTGAAATGCTGTTCCTTCACCAAAGGATAACAAGATAATGAAGCAAATTTTATAATAGGAGTAAATTGGAAAGTTGATTAAGATTACCCAATCCAAATCATGAAAGAAAAGTTTGGAGTTTGCTGTCCCTTTAAATATAATGCCTAGAAATGTCTTATCTTCTCCTGATAGGATAAATGCTTTAAAAGTTTCTAAATATCCAATTAAAACTAAAACGGCAACAATACACCAGCAGCTTGCGCACAATAGCAAAAGGATTGATAAGCTCATAATTATTGTTTTAGTTCCTATAGAAATTAAAACCTGCTATTTATTCTGGTCAGGTGCTCTGTGGCTATTTAATTATATGCAAGAGTTTAATTGTGGTATACAGTAATCCTGTTACTATTATTTGATTGCTCTATCAGTGGCGGCTGGTGACTTTTGAAGATGGGGGAGCACTAGCCCCGCCCCTCAGATGGCTCCGCCCATTTTATTGTGTGTGTATGTGTATATATATATATATATATATATATATATATACACACATACATACATACACACACACACTATGCCAGTTACCTTAACAGTTACCTTAACACATTCTTGTACAAGGTGAGGGCAGTGTGTTATGTGTATTACTGTGTGTTGTATGTACATAACTAACCTGAAAGACAAGAGCACCACATATACCCTGCAGTTACTATATATATAAAGTAGCCAGCCATCATAGCAAGGCACTATCCTGACACCCAGAGACAAACAGACAGTATATGTATTAAACATTATTAAAAAAATGTATTCTGTTTGTCTCTGGGTGTCAGGATAGTGGCTTGCTATGGCTGGCTACTTTAGTGTCAGACAGTGTATGTATTAAACAACAGCGTGCTGCTTACTTTCCATCTGTCTGTTCTGAATACTTTCTCTCTCCCCTTGCCATAGAAACAAAGATCTGCAATAAAAGGTAAAGAAAAAAAAAAGAAACTGATTGTTGAACTGTTTACTGCGGCAATATCATGAGGGCTGGAGCACTGTAATCAGTTCAACAAGCAGTTTCTTTTTTTTTCTTTACCTTTAATTCCAGATCTGTGTTTCTAGGACAAGGGGAGAGAGAAAGTATTCAGAACAGACAGATGAAAAGTAAGCAGCATGCTGTACTGTACGGTAGCACTAGTTTTTCCCTGAAATCTGAGCCTTGCTAGCACTTACCCTCCCTGTGCTGCTGCCCCCCTCACTGACTGTTCTCTTCCCGGGCCGGGCTGGACAAATGCCTCTCACTGAGCTCCTCTCAGCTCAACGACTATCTCCGCAATGAGATTTTGCGCCGTTGAGCTGGGAGGAGCTTGTCAAGCGTCATCACGTGACTGTGAGTGATGACGCTCTTCTGTGTCACTGGCTGCTGCCTGGCTCTCTTGTAACACCTCCCACCCCTCGCACAGGCTGAAGTGTGCGATCAGCAGACTATGGGGATGGGGAGGCAGGGAGCTGCGTAGCAGCCAAATTTAGCAAGCGCACAGACACACTGCCATAGCTTAGCTATCGCACGTGCGGTTAGGGGTTATTAGTAGTACTTAGTACAGTGTACACAGCAGAGAGCAGAGTCACAGTGAAAAAAATGTTTGTTGATTGTTTTCTTGGGGTCAAAAAAATATATAATTTTTTCAATAGGGGGCTATTGAAAAATTATATTTTTTTTCTGTTTTTTTTCTTTCTTCTGGGCTGCTGGGGGGGCACGTGCGAGTGTGCTCAAATGGAAGAGCCTCCACTGTGCTCTATTGATTTATTAGGGTTGATATTAATATTTTTTTAGTAGTAGTAGTATATTTAGTATCACATGATTTAACAATTTTAGCACATACAGTATAAGAACACTTTAGTCAGGTGATTAAACCTTTAGACCACTAAGTGGCAGTAATTCATTTTCAAGTTATGAATAAACTGGAATGTCATGTCTCATTTTCCTTCTTGATTTGTTTACTAGCATTCAAGTGACTTTCCTTGGTGCCCTCATGCCAGTGACTTGCCTGCAAGCTGTGGGATACTCCACACATCGGTGACAGCGTTGGCTGTCCGGCTGTAGACTTTATCCAGAAGAACAGGCGTCCCCTCATCCAAGAAATATGAGCAAAGAGCTGGTATAGAGTTTGTAGGACCACCGATATTAAATCTGCAAGAAAGAAAAGGAATGGAAGCTTTGTGAATGGCTAAAGTATTACTTATTTACACTAAACTGGACACACTTCCTACATTATCATGGAGAATGTGATAGGATGCATCTGTTTCTGATAAAAAAAAAATGTTTCTCCCAAGTGTGTCTGTAATGCAATAGTAACTATCATGCAATATACTGGTGGCCTCTAAGTTGTCAAGTTACACAATGAGATTATGTGACAGGCTATTTGGAGTATCTTCTTCAGTTCATACTACAAATAAGAATTCTTGCTATAAAATGAAGATCATAAATTAAAGGGGCAGTATACTGTAAATATTTTTCCCCCCTTAACGTGTTTCCAATGACTTGTTATGCCAACAGTATAAAATGTATGAGAAATTGCATCTTTAGATTTAATTTTGTATATGAAATAGCTGGTTTTGTTCTTCAACACCACAACCCATCAAATGGGTTGAGTTTGGAGAGAAATCAGATCTCCTTATGTTATCATTTTCTGTCGCAAATCTTATCCCTCTTTGTATACCAAATCCCAATAAAATTGAAAATTTACATTTTACTTTACTTACCTTGCCTACCATTTCAACTACCTCCCTCTGGGAGTGTAATTTATTCTGCTGGCTATGTTTACACAGCTATTTTATAGCCTATACTTAAAGGGACATGAAACCCACATTTTTTCATGCTGAAAGTTCCTTTATTTGTTTGAAGCATTTGCCGCATTGAGCGCCTCAGGCAGCCCACAGCAGAGCGCTATTTTGCTGAGGGATGCCAAGCCGGATAGCCCGCACGGCTATTGGCTAAGAGGTGGAGACGTCACCACTCAGCATATTAGCGTTCCACCATGGGCTGCCTGAGGCGCTCAGCGCCACAAACGCTTCATGACTGAAGTCCCCTTTATTTGTTCCAATGTTAAATCCTAGCGATTCACAAATGCTAGGATTTACCATCACCTTAATGACAAACAATATGGTGACTTTGTAGGTTTAGTGATCACTTCACAGGTTGAAGGGTCTGTATGTTGATTAATCCCTTTTAGTAGTGAGTAGAGATGCTAATATATAAAGTGTTAGGAATTAACCTATTGTGCCCCCAAACCATAGAGATGTATGTTTATGTCTTTCTTTAAAGGCAAAGTAAATACAGTAGATTTGCATTATCAACGGATGCATGATAAAAAGACAATGCAATAGAACTTAGTCTGAAATTCAAATAAGCAGTAGATTTTTTTTCTGACAATTTTCAAAGTTATGTCTATTTCCACTCCTCCTGTATCATGTGACAGCCAATCACAAATGCATATACGTATATTCTGTGAATTCTTGCACATGCTCAGTAGGAAATGCTGACTCAAAAAGTGTAAATATGAAAAGACTGCACATTTTGTTAATGGAAGTAAATTGAAAAGATGTTTAAAATTGCATGTTCTATCTTTAAGAGATTTGAATAGGGTTTTTTTTATATTGAATTGATTGAGCAGGTAACGTTTTTATCTGTTGGTGATGTTTCTTCCTTATGTCATCCAATGTGACGGGGGTAATATCAGTGTGTTCTGCCTTTTCACAAAGTCAATGTTCCATTACAAAACTTTTTGGGGTTCGGGTTAATAACTGGAAAGATGTTGCCTAGGGCAGTGGTTCTCAACCAAAATGACCTCAAGGCCCGGTAAATTTTAGCTGGACATGTCCAGGGCCCGGTAGTTTTATATATATATATATATATATATATATATATATATATATATATATATATATATATATATATATATATATAAAATATGTAGTATGCAGCAGGGATTTGCCCCATCAGTAACTAAGCAGTTCAGTGTGGGTTTAGTGGGGGCCCTGGAGTGTGGGGGTCCTGTAGAGGATCTGTCGCTGTGAGGGCCATGGAGTGTGCGGTCTGGTCCTGGAGGTTGGGGGCCCTTTCTTTGGCCCTTAATGTTGGGGGTCCTGGCTCTGGAGGTTGATGGGCCTGTTGTGGTTAGGGCAGGGAGGCTACCATGTTTATTTGCATAAATTTGAATACATTTGGGTCAGTGTGAGACAGTTTTCCTGGGGCCTTGATTGGTCTCAGTCTGCCCCTTGTGTGCAGTGGGGTAAGAGTGTGCAGTGGGGGCATGACAGGTCAGGGCCCACCAGCAGGGCTATCACGGCCCGGTACTGGGCCACGGCCCGGCTGTTGAGAAACCAGGGTCTAGGGGTTTATCAAGTCCATAGGGGTGGAATTCAATAAGTAAAACAAAGGTCTCGTAAATGTGTCTTTAAATTTTTTTCCCCCATGATTCAGATAAAGAGGCTCATTTATCAAGCTCCGAATGGAGCTTGAGGGCCCGTGTTTCTAAAGAACGCTGCTCCATAACCTGTCCGTATGCTCTGAGCAGGTGGACAGAGATCTCCACAATTCAACCCGTTTGAGTATGATCGGGTTGATTGACACCCCCCTGCTTGCGGCCGATTGGCCGCAAATCTGCAGGGGGCTGCGTTGCACCAGCAGCTCACAAGAGCTGCTGGTGCAATGCTGAATACGGAGAGAGTATTGCTCTCCGCATTCAGCGATGTCTGTCGGACCTGATCCGCACTGTCGGATAAGGTCCGACAGACCTTTGATAAATAGGCCTCAGAGAATACAATTTCAAACAACATCCCAATTTACTTCTATTATTTAATTTGCTTCATTCTTCAGATATCTTTTGTTGAAGAAATAGCAATGCACATGGGTGAGCCAATCACACGAGTCATAGGCAGCCACCAATCAGCAGCTACTGAGCCTATTTAGATATGCTTATAACAAAGGATAGCAAGAGAATAAAGCAAATTAGATAATAATAGTAAATTGTTTAAAATTGCATGCTTTGGGCTTCATGTCCCTTTAAGTATTGAGAATTTGGATTGTGATCAGCCAAAATGGACCAGTTAAGAAAGCTTAGATTTCTATTTACTTTTATTATCAATTTTGTTTAATTTTCTTGGTATCCTTTGTTGAAGGAGCAGTAATGCACTACTTGGTGCTAGATAAACACAATTTTTAAGCCAATGATAAGAGGCATATATGTGCAAACACCAATCAGTAGCTAGCTCCCAGTTTGAATTGTTCTCCAATCCGCACTCTCCCCTTATGGCACTTTTTTGTAGCTAGAGCTGATTGGAGAACAATTTCTTATTGTTTAATATCCCTTTAATCTGTGATCAGTGTCCCCTGCAGTGTGAATCATCCAACCCTGGTCTTACATGTTACCCTAGTGCAAGGGTCAGCAACCTTGGCACCCCAGAAGTTTCAGAACTACATTTCCCATGATACTCAGCCAACCTAAAGTGTGTCTGAGCATCATGGGAAATATAGTTCCAAAACATCTGGGGTGGTGCCAAGGTTGCTGACCCCTGCCCTAGTGGTTCAGCATGTACTAAATCAAAGTGTAAATATATATATATATATATATATACAGGTGAAACTTGAAAAATTAGAATATCATGCAAAAGTTCATTCATTTCACTAATGCAACTTAAAAGGGGAGATAGACTCATTACATGCAAAGCAAGATAGTTCAAGCCGTGATTTGTCATAATTGTGATGATTATGGCTTACAGCTCATGAAAACCCCAAATCCACATTCTCAGAAAATTAGAATATTGTGAAAAGGTGCAATATTCTAGGCTCAAAGGGTCCCACTCTAATCAGCTAATTAAGCCATAACACCTGCAAAGGGTTCCTGAGCCTTTAAATGGTCTCTCAGTCTGGTTCTGTGGGAATCACAATCATGGGAAAGACTACTGACCTGACAGTTGTGCAGAAAACCATCATTGACACCCTCCATAAGGAGGGAAAGCCTCAAAAGGTAATTGCAAAAGAAGTTGGATGTTCCCAAAGCGCTGTATCAAAGCACATTAATAGAAAGTTATGTGGAAGGGAAAAATGTGGAAGAAAAAGGTGCACAAGCAGCAGGGATGACCGCAGCCTGGAGAGGATTGTCAGGAAAAGGCCATTCAAAAGTGTTGGGGACTTTCACAAGACAGATCCTGGACATGGGCTTCAAATGTTGTATTCCTCTTGTCAAGCCACTCCTGAACAACAAACAATGTCAGAAGCGTCTTACCTGGGCTAAAGAAAAACAGACCTGGGGGCCCATTTATCAAATGTCTGTCAGACCTGATCCGACAAAGCGGATCAGGTCCGACAGACATCGCTGAATGCCGAGAGCAATACGCTCTCCGTATTCAACATTGCATCAGCAGCTCACAAGAGCTGCTGGTGCAACGCCGCCCCCTGCAGACTCACGGCCAATCGGCCGCCAGCAGGGGGGTGTCAATCAACTCGATCGGGTTGTATACTCGATCGGGTTGTATTGTGTATTGTGAAGACTCGCCAGAAACATGGCCCTTCAAGCTCCATTCCGAGCTTGATAAATGGGCCCCCTGGTCTGTTCCTCAGTAGTCCAAAGTCCACTTTTCTGATGAGAGCAAATTTTGCATCTCATTTGGAAACCAAGGACAAAGAGTATGGAGGAAGAATGGAGAGGCACACACTGCAAGATGCTTGAAGTCCAGTGTGAAGTTTCCACAGTCTGTGTTGATTTGGGGAGCCATGTCATCTGCTGGTGTTGGTCCACTGTGCTTCATTAAGTCCAGGGTCAACGCAGCCATCTACCAGGAGATTTTGAAGCACTTCATGCTTCCTTCCGCAGACAAGCTCTATGGGGATGCTGACTTCATTTTACAGCAGGACTTGGCACCTGCCCACACTGCCAAAAGCACAAAAACCTGGTTCAATGACTGTGGGATTACTGTGCTTGATTGGCCAGCAAACTCGCCTGACCTGAACCCCATAGAGAATCTATGGGTCATGGCCAAGAGAACGATGAGAGACATGAGGCCGAACAATGCAGAATAGCTGAAGGCCGCTATTGAAGTATCCTGGTCTTCCATAACATCTCACCAGTGCCACAGACTGATAGCTTCCATGCCACGCCGCATTGAGGCAGTAATTACTGCAAAAGGGGCCAAAACCAAGTACTGAGTACATACAGTATGCATGCTTATACTTTTCAGAGGTCCGATATTGTTCTATGTACAATCCTTGTTTTATTGATTGCATGTAATATTCTAATTTTCTGAGATTGTGGATTTGGGGTTTTCATGAGCTGTAAGCCATAATCATCACAATTATGACAAATCACGGCTTGAACTATCTTGCTTTGCATGTAATGAGTCTATCTCATATATTAGTTTCACCTTTTAAGTTGCATTAGTGAAATAAATGAACTTTTGCACGATATTCAAATTTTTCGAGTTTCACCTGTATGTATATATATATATATATATATATATATATATATATATATATATATATATATATATACATACAACTATATGGCTGACTTTATTATACTTTGTTATGCCTTTACACATACCCTTTAATTGGAAATATGAGCAAATATATTTTATGTTACTTTTGCAAATTACTGAGAACATTAAATATTCACATAGCTCAGAGGTGTTTAACACTGACCTCATATCAATAATTAAGGCATCTGTGTTCACAACCTTCTTCCAGACATGTTCCACCAGCAAGTCTGATACTTGGCTGAGGAGCTCACAATCTGCGAACATATCAAACCTCATATAACCAATGTTCTTGTCAAAAACATCAGTGCGAAATGAAAACTTTATAAGGTCTTCAAACACATCAGGTGATGGAATCTGAAATAAAAATAAATATACATATCAGCACTCTGCAAATAACAGGATAGACATTTCAATAATATTGACACACGTGCAATTACATAGTCTAGGCCTAGGGCATATGTCATATATACGGAACTCATTTAGAGTTTAGCATTTATTTTAAAGCTTACCTGAAAAGGAATCTGAAACTGGAATGTACCCTACTCCTATGTAGTTTCAGGTTCCCCTTAAAAGATCCAGATTTAAAGGGACATAAAACAAGTTGGGATAGAGACAAATGATACTAATATGTACTTTAATTACTTTACCTGCAAATGTATCCTGCAGTGCCTCACAATTAACCCTTTCTTTTAAGTTTTTGAATTCTACAGCTCTAACTCCCCCCCACATATTTCCTTCTATGGCTGTATCTATATCCACCTTTGATTTGGTAGAATGCAGACCTGCACAATCATTATCTGCTGGATCATGCCTAGAAGCAATTAAGCAGTTGTAAAATACAATGCCTGTGTTTCTGAAGCTAAACAATGATAAATGGGGTGGATCAGACTACTCCAGACAGTAATTTTGCTTAATTTTGAAAATTATTTTAAAATACTTGCCAGCAATTAAAAAAAAATAAAAAGATATGCAAACTATTTTTCATGATTCAGTCAGTGCATGTAATTTTAAACAATTTTCCAATTTACTTTTATCACCAATTTTGCTTTGTTCTCTTGGTATTCTTAGTTTAAAGCTAGACCTAGGAGGTTCATATGCTAATTTCTTAGACCTTGAAGCCCACCTCTTTCAGATTGCATTTTTTTTGCAACAGTTTTTCACCACTAGAGGGTGTTAGTTCACGTATTTCATATAGATAACACTGTGCTCGAGAAGTTATCTGGGAGCAGGCACTGATTGGCTAGACTGCAAGTCTGTCAAAAGAACTGAAAAAAGGGGCAGTTTGCAGAGGATTAGATACAATATAATCACAGAGGTTAAAAGTATATTATTATAAATGTGTTAGTTATGCAAAACTGGGAAATGGGTAATAAAGGGATTATGTATCTTTTAAAACAATAAAAATTCTGGTGTAGACTGTCCCTTTAATTAGCCCTTTTATGATATGCACAGATCTTAACATGTTTTATGGCACTTTAACATAAGGTTGTCGCTTTTCTTTGAAAAAAATACTGGCCATTCTCATTAGAATACATTTGAATAAATACTTATACAGCATAACTTAGAAACTAAAGCTGCTAGGACGGATTTTAAATAATCGTTTGTTTATATTTAATTTTCCAGCACACTTATAATAGGTTTCACCATGACTGGACCGTCATTCCTATATTTATTAATTATTTTATACTTTGAGCTGAAGCTTTAAAATACCAGCCATCTCTGTAAAATACCGGTGAGGTGACAATATATCAATGATTTGCTCCCGAAATGGCTTTTGGCTTTCCGCCCAAATTGGTCGTAGAATGTCTTGAGTGATCACAATGCAAAATATATTTCTTTGTTAAAAGCCTGCAGCTGCAAACACCTTTTCAACATAAAGGTCTCGAAAACTTTTTACCCCATGAATAAGCTTTTAAGTGAGGATCTGAAAACACATTTGCAGGTGCAAGAAAGAGCTAAAAATGCAATATTGTGATTGTGTTGAAACAAAAAGTGTACTTTTCGGACTAAAAAAGAACTGAAAAGGCCTCAGCCGATAGATATTGATCAAGGTCATAATGTTTTATATAAGGACTAAACCACCAATATAGCTTCAGGGTGAAATTACACACAGTATCTGCCCAAACACAAACATATCTTGATGTGTCAGGATGATATATTAAATCTATAGTCAAGGAAAATGAATTTTCCGGTAAAGCCCTTTATTAAAGAGGCAATACAAAAGGCCAGCTTTGGTCACCGACTTTTAAAACAACTAAAGATAGACGTAAAGGGACACAGCTATACACAAATAACACCATTCAAAAGGCAATCAACAAGGATCTGAACAAAGGCCACAATATTATTTCATAACCCTATATTTAATCAAGGTCAATAAAATATTTATTATGTTATCTTATAAAAAAACAATGCAACCATTCTGTTTAGTGAACATGGTCATAAATGGTCCCCTCCTCAAGGTATGCTGTTGTCATAGGAACTTACCATAGTGTCCTGACAGGGTTGTAATTTAGGGCCTAATGATTTTTTAAGTTCTCTGCTAAGATGATCCAAAATGATCATCCAGCACTGTGAGCTCTCTCATAAGATTCTTGAAAGGCAAATTTTGCTATACTTCTCTATAGGGTGTTCCCACTTCCCAGCATTTCTGAATGTGAAGAGACAAGCCCATTGTATGATATCACAGCATAACATAAGTGATTTGTTACATTTACACTTTGGACTTTGTATTTTATATTACTTTAAATGTTGTTGTTTAATTTTAATACATTTAAAGGGGCATGCTGATACCCAAATGTTAAAGCACTTAAAAGTGATGCAGCATAGCTGTAAAAAGCTGACTAGAAAATATCAGCTCAACATCTCTATGTAAAAAAGGAAGATATTTTACCTCAAAACTTCCACATCCTATTGAAAAGGGACTTTAAGCAGCCAATAAGGATGCTAGCCCCAGGACGTGCAAGGGAGTGTGCATCTAGCATGTGCAGGCACAGTCATGTTATTTTCCTACTCATTTTATGAACGTTTGCTTGTTTTGGATACATTTATTTTATTTATACTATTTCTTTCCTTAAAGGGATAGAAAAGTAAAAAATGAAATGTGCATAGGTGCATTTCAACTTGAAAAAGAAGCATTTTTGCAATATACTTCCGTTAGCAAAAATGTTTCTAGTAAAAGTTATTACTGTTTTTCTGCGGCATACGCACATATCCCGTGAGGGCCCGTGCACCAGAATTCAAACACTATGCCTGCTCAGATTGGTGGCTGTGGTGAGTTTTGCTTCTGAAGACATCGGGGCATATGTATCAAGCTCCGAAAGGAGCTTGATGCCCCGTGTTTCTGACGAGCC
Source organism: Bombina bombina (assembly GCF_027579735.1). Lineage (NCBI taxonomy): Eukaryota > Metazoa > Chordata > Amphibia > Anura > Bombinatoridae > Bombina > Bombina bombina. The sequence continues at coordinate 64,160,853 of NC_069507.1, forward strand.
TGCAGGTTCGCCAGAAACAGCAGTTATGAAGCAGCGGTCACAAAGACCGCTGCTCCATAACCTGTCCGCCTGCTCTGAGCAGGCAGACAGACATCGCCGGAAATCGACATCGCCGGAAATCAACCCGATTGAGTATGATCCGGTTGATTGACACCCCCCTGCTGGCGGCCTATTGGCCGCGAGTCTGCAGGGGGCGGCGTTGCACTGGCAGCTCTTGTGAGCTGCTGGTGCAATGCTGAATACGGCGAGCGTATTGCTCGCCGTATTCAGCGAGGTCTGTCGGATCTGATCCGCACTGTTGGATCAGGTCCGCCAGATCTTGATAACTATGGGCCATCATCTGTTTCATATAGCTACTGCTGACTCTCTGAGAACGTGCGATGTTTAATTACTGGGGCACAGTCCCTCGCAGGATACATGCGTATGCTGCAGAAAAACAGTAATCACTTTTATTACAAACATTTTTACTAATGGAAGAATATTGCAAAGCTGCTTCTATTTCAAATTGAAATGCACCTATGCACATTTTATTTTTTGACCTTTCTATCCCTTTAAAGAAAGGTCTTGGAGTTACAATTTCTTTGGTTTGCACCATAGGCTAAAATAGGCATTCTTTAAAATGTATTTTTTCCCCCTATTTTCTAGCTCTGTATAATATAATGAAGAGAAAACATGATCTCCCCATGGAATATAATGTTTTCCTATCTAGTGGTATTACGTAATAATCTACCCATTCTAGTCATGCACATGACATGTCATTTTAGTATTATGCATAACCCAAGGAAGCATTATTTCTTTCAATTTATTTGTCTCCTCTAGAAGATTATTTCCTGTACCTACAACATTTCCAGTATAGTTAACATCTTACTATTCAAGAGTGATTTTTTTACCTTCCAACATGAAAGTCTTACCTTCTTGCTTTATATGTCGGTGCAGGAAAACATGATTATGATTACAACTATATATTTTAATATACTGTAATATAAAAATAATAATAACACTAATAGTAATATATTCTAAAACAATATGATGTATGTTTGTAACTACATCCACGAAAACTCCTTTAAAGGGACACTGAACTTTAAAGAGCATAACATTTTAAACAACATTCTAATTTAATCCTATTATCAATTTTTCTTCTCTCTCTTGCTATCTTTATTTTAAAAGCAGGAATGTAAATCTTAGCAGCCAGCCCATTTAAGGTTCAGTACCTTGGATAACGCTTGCTTATTGGAGGCTTACATTCACCCACCAATAAGCAAGCATAACCCAGGTTCTCGACCAAAAATGGACCGGCTCCTATGCATCACATTCCTGCTTTTTAAATAAAGATAGCAAGAGAATGAAGAAAAATTGATAATAAGAGTAAATTAGAAAGTTGCTTAACATTTCATGTTCTATCTGAACCATGAAAGAAAAAAAAAAATTTGGGTTCAGTGCCCCTTTAAATTTTCTATTCTCCAGACAGTTTTGTAGTTTATTTACATATCACAAAGGACAATGGCTACCTTCTAAATAACCCGATGTACAGGCACAAATCGAACACTAAAGTTTAGATATAACTTATGAGTTTTGCATTAGTGACATTTATACTTTTATAACCACTAATTTCCAGGGGCGTATTTTGGCCTAGCCTATTTAGAGCTGTGCCTAGGGCTGTGCATTTTGAAGGGAAGTGCTCTCCAAAACAAAACAAAAAAGATTAAAGGGACATAAAACACAATTTTTTTTCTCTCACAATACAGATGGTGCATACAATTTTAAACACATTTCAAATTGACTTCTATTATGAAAATTGTATGTTCTACCTAAATAATGAAAGAAAATGTTTGTGTTTCATGTTCTTTTAATTTTATTGGTATCACTTGTTGAATGAGCAGCCAATCACAAGAGTTAAATATGTGTAGCCCGAATCAGCAGCTAGCTCCCACTAGTGCTTTGATTGCTTCTGAGCCTACCTAAGTATGCTTTTTAACAATGGATACCAAGAGAAGGAAGCAAATTACATAACAGAAGTAATTTTGTAAAGTTGTTTAACCCCTTAGTGACCAGAGCACTTTTCCATTTTCTGTCCGTTTGGGACCAAGGCTATTTTTACATTTCTGCGGTGTTTGTGTTTAGCTGAAATTTTCCTCTTACTCATTTACTGTACCCACACATATTATATACCGTTTTTCTCGCCATTAAATGGACTTTCTAAAAATACCATTATTTTCATCATATCTTATCATTTACTATAAAAAAATTTATAAAATATGAGGAAAAATGGAAAAAAACACACTTTTTCTAACTTGTTACATATCTACAACCACCAAAAAACACCCATGCTAAATTGTTTCTAAATTTTGTCCTGAGTTTAGAAATACCCAATGTTTACATCTTCTTTGCTTTTTTTGTAACTTATAGGGCCATAAATACAAGTAGCACTTTGCTATTTTCAAACCATTTTTTTTCAAAATTAACGCTAGTTACATTAGAACACTAATATCTTTCAGGAATCCCTGAATATCCATTGACATGTATATATTTTTTTTTAGAAGACATCCCAAATTATTGATCTAGGCCCATTTTGGTATATTTCATGCCACCATTTCACCGCCAAATGCGATCAAATACAAAAAATTGTTCACTTTTTCACAAATTTTTTCACAAACTTTCAGTTTCTCACTGAAATTATTTACAAACTGCTTGTGCAATTATGGCATAAATGGTTGTAAATTCTTCTCTGGGATCCCCTTTGTTCAGAAATAGCAGACATATATGGCTTTGGCATTGCTTTTTGGTAATTAGAAGGCCGCTAAATGCCACTGCGCACCACACGTGTATTATGCCCAGCAGTGAAGGGGTTAATTAGGGAGCATGTAAGGAGCTTTTTGGGGTAATTTTAGCTTTAGTGTAGTGTAGTAGACAACCCCAAGTATTGATCTAGGCCCATTTTGGTATATTTCATGCCACCATTTCACCGCCAAATGCGATCAAATTAAAAAAAACGTAAAATTTTTCACAATTTTAGGTTTCTCACTGAAATAATTTACAAACAGCTTGTGCAATTATGGCACAAATGGTTGTAAATGCTTCTCTGGGATCCCCTTTGTTCAGAAATAGCAGACATATATGACTTTGGAGTTGCTTTTTGGTAATTAGAATGCTGCTAAATGGCGCTGCGCATCACACGTGTATTATGGCTAGCAGTGAAGGGGTTAATTAGGTAGCTTGTAGGGAGCTTGCAGGGTTAATTTTAGCTTTAGTGTAAAGATCAGCCTCCCACCTGAAACATCAGACCCCCTGATCCCTCCCAAACATCTCTCTTCCCTCCCCTACCCCACAAATGTCCCCGCCATCTTAAGTACTGGCAGAAACTCTGCCAGTACTAAAATAAAAGGTATATTTGGGCTTTTTTGTGCATTTTTTGTTAGCATATTTACATATGCTTCTGTGTAGGGATCCCCCTTAGCCCCCAACCTCACTGATCCCCCACTAAACAGCTCTCTAACCCTCCCCCTCTGACTTAATGTGCGCCATCTTGGGTACTGGCAGCTGTCTGCCAGTACCCAGTTTAGTGAAAAAAAATGCTTTTTTTAAATAAAAAATGTCCCTTTTCTGTAGTGTAGCTTCCCCCCCCCCCACAAGACCAACCCCCCACCCCTTCCAGATCCCTTAGATGGTTAGAAAAAAAACGTTTATTTCATTTTTTTTTTACTTTTACTTTTTTACTTTTCTGTAGTGTAGCGGTTCCCACCCGCTCCCGCCCCGTGCACGCGCCCGCCCGCCACCCCCCGTGCACGCGCGCGCGCCCGTGCGCGCCCCCGTCGGCTCCGCTTCCGATCCCGCCCCCCTCCACCTTACGCAACTCACCGATGGCCGCCCACCCGCCTCCCAAGTCGGCTCCCACCCACCAACGATACCGGCCATCGATGTCCGGTGCAGAGAGGGCCACAGAGTGGCTCTCTCTGCATCGGATGGCCAGACAGTGTTATTGCAGGATGCCTCGATATCGAGGCATCGCTGCAATAACCGGAAAGCAGCTGGAAGCGAGCAGGATCGCTTCCAGCTGCTTTCCACACCGAGGACGTGCAGGGTACGTCCTTGGTCGTTAACTGACATCCTTTAGAGGACGTACCCTGCACGTCCTCGGGCGTTAAGGGGTTAAAATTGTATATATGATCTATCTTGATCATGAAAGAAAAAAGTTATGTTTCATGCCCCTTTAATTCATTTTATTACAAATCAATGTTCCTTGGCAGTACAACTGCATGTCACTACTAATTACAGCCAAAAGTTTGTTGAGATTATAGTTAATTTAGTGCTTAGACAATTTGTTTCTAACTGAATAGAAACTAAAGTAACAGAAAAGTTGATTTATAGATTCTGATTCCTAATTTGGAGAAACAATGCGATCTAGATGTATCTTATCAGCAGTGATGTGCAGTCACTAGAGGCAGGTGAGGCAGTGCTTCACCTCTCATATGGGCAAAAATATGTAAAAAAAATGTAATTTTTTTCCCAGCATTTTTTTCTCTCACAGCTATATGTTGTGCAATGAAGAGGCACAAGCAGGTCTGCCCACCATTACACAACATGCTGCGCCATCTACTGGATGCAAGTGGTTAAGATCATTGCATGGCCCATTAACTGCTTATTTGAGGCAGTCCTATTTGGGCTGAACCAATCCAGTGAGAGGCATTAGTAAGTGGAACATAGGGTTGGGGCTGGATGTTAAATCATAAAACAAAACAAAAACGGAAAAAAACTACTTTCATATATTTTGTTGCTGTCCTGTGAAGCTGACAGCTTTGCTAAAGTGAAAAAGAGAGTTCTGTTCTTCCCTTCTAAGTGCAGTGGAATGTGCCACTGTCACTTCCTGAATCCTTACAGAGCAGGATAGAGGCACAGAGAGCAGTGTTTCACCCACATCTTATTAAAGTAAGATTTTACTGATAGGGATTCTGTTAGTGAAAATGATAATTTAATGAATGTGGTTTAGTGTTTTTTTACTATTTTACAGAAAAGGATAGTTTTTGTATTTTGTTTACTCAAACTTTACACCCACTAAGTTAGCAGCTTGCCTCTGTACTTCACACTAAATTATAGACTAATTTTCTGAACTCTCTGTAGCTCTGCTGTTTTATTACTTTAGAATGCAGTGCCCCCCCCCTTGTGTGTGTCTCTCTCTCTCTCTCTCTCTCTCTCTCTATGTATCTATCTATCTATCTATCTATCTATCTATCTATCTATCCATCTCTCTCCTTATGTGTTGTTCTCCCCCATGGTCTCTTTCTCTCTCTGTCTCTCTTCCTCCCCCTCTGACTCTCATCCCTTATGTAATGAAAGAATCTATAAGCATAATTTGCAGCATTAAAGTAAAAAGTATGTTTTAAACATATTTTAATGGGCATGGATTTCTAGATCTCATAATCAGAGCAAGCATTGTGTTATCTGGCAAGAGTTTCTGTTACAATCCTTTAAACTAAAATCAGATGTTTATTAAGTTGACCAGTTTTCCAAGACACCATTTAAAGGGACATGAAACCCATATGAAACCCATATGCAAATTTAAATAACTTTCCAATTTACATCTAATATCTAATTTTCTTCATTATTTTGATGTCCTTTGTTGAAAATCATATCTAAATATGCTCAGTAGCTTCTGATTGGTGGCTGCACATAGATACCTCATGTGATTGGCTCACCCATGTGCATTGCTATTTCTTCAACAAAGGATATCTAAAGAATGAAGGCGTATCCTGCCACTGCCTCACCAGCCTCTGATGTCACTGCACGTCACTGCTTATCAGATGCAAACAGTGACATGTGAGTTTCTTACCTGCATGGGAACTACCCCAGGAATATGTTCTTTGGAGTTTTCTGGTATGTAGAGGGCTTTCAGATGGACATCACCTGATAGGGTTTGGAGATCATAATTCAGTTTCTCTGCCAGCTCTACTTCAGATTTGATCATCTTGTAGTCCTTTTTCTCTACCAGTGACAGGAGCTTGGATGCTACAAGAGCACCTGTATCTTCAAATGCATAATTATCTGCCACTAACTTTCCAGCTGTCTGAATTACAGATTGGATCTTGGACCGCAGGTTCATAATACGTTGAGCTACTTTCATTGCCTCATTGGCTTGGATAATGACATGAGGCTCCAATCCAGACACACTCCATACCTTGCCAGTCACAGCGCTTATAACCACTTGGTTAGGGATTGACACATAGAGATGGCTCTCTCCCACTTTGTACACACCCACAGATAGTGAAACTCCACTAGTTGGCTCGCCAATTATGGTGGCTCTATTAAGATCCTTCATAGACCTAGTAAATGCTTCAGCAGCAGATCCTGTCATGTGACTAGTGAGTACATAAATGTCTTTTGTGGAGCCATACCTCTGACCAGCTACAATTGGAAGTGTCCATATTTCAGTGCCAGCAGAGGTGCTTCGGTCATAGACTGTGTATAAGTGTTGGAGAGGTTCAGGATCAAAGAAATAGGAGCAGAATATGGGGATAGCAGTGGAATAGCCACCAGTGTTATATCTCATGTCGATGATCAGAGAACTTGTATCCACTAGTTTATTCCACACAAGACTAACAAGCTGTGGGCCAATTGCCTTGATGATTTCTGCATCAGCCATCATATCAAAACGTAGATATCCCACATTTCCTGGAAGGACTTCAATCTTAAACAATGCTTCAATGATGTAGCTGAGTTCTTCAGGGGAGGGAATTTTTGGGGGGTTATCCTCCAAAACCTCTGGCTCAATATCACTAAAGAAGACATGAAGTCTGTGGTCCCCTGAGATCTCCTGCATATCAGAAGTCAGCTGTGATGCCAGAGACTCAAAATCAACCACTGAGCGGTATTTACCTTCAGATAAATTAGTTTGAAGTGCATTGCTCACTTTTTTAGCTACTTCCGGAATGGCATAATGTACTTCAAGAAGTTCACCAGTGCCCTCTACAAGTGCAAAGACTTCCGGGTGAAAGGCAATTATCTCCTTGGCTTTGTCTAGTGCTTCTTCTGCTAAGACAATGGCATCTGGAACTACACCACCACCCAGCCAACACTCACCATTATTATCAATTAAATTGATAACTGGCACAGTTATTGTCAAGTCTGTGCCATCTAGATGAAATGTCCTTGAGTGCATTAATGTCCCTGAAGTTATTTCTCCAATAATAGTTGCCCTACTAAGGGACTGCATCAGGTAAGCAAATTCTTCAGCTGCTGTGGCTGTTTGGTGGCTAGTAAGGACATAGACCCCTCTTTTAGAGCCATATGGCTTCCCAATCAGCTCTGATAAAGTATAAAACTCCTTTGAGGTATTTGCCAAACGGTCATACATGGTGAAAAGGCGGATCCTGGTTTCTGGTTCCTGAAAGTAGGACAGCAATAAGGGCACACCTCCAGATGGACCCCCAGAGTTGTAACGCAAGTCTATAATGAGATTGTCTGTGATGGTTATTGGATCCCATACTTTGTTGACAATATATTTTCCTAATTTGGAGAGCACTGTAATATCAGCAAACCCATCAAACCTCAGATATCCAATATTCCCTGGGAGAATGTCCACTTTGAAGACACTATTGACCAGATTTTGAAGGAATGCTTCATCCTCTGGTAGGTTCTCAGTTGGTGGGAAATCCTCTGTGATCACTGGTGTATCCTGTCTACCTCTTAGCACCAGTCTAGGGTCTTCAGTCACAGACTGGAGCTCATAGTTGAGTTTAGCAGCCAGATCTTCCTCAGAAATTACAGAGGAATAATCCATGTTTGGAAGATGATGCAACAAACTTGGTATACGGTCTGCAAAGGCATAAAAGTTCCCTAGGATCTGACTCAGTTGACGGAGAACCTGTGGAATAGCAAAGCGAACAGACAGGATGGCCTGTGCTTTATCTAGAGCTTCTTCTGCATTTACTATCACACAAGGGAATACACCAGCTACTTCCCAGCTCTGCCCTGTCAAAGGGCTGATAGACCGAGAAACAGGAACAGTAATGTAAAAGTCTGACTGTCCAATCTTTAGTTTTTGGACATCCAGTGACCCACCTGCCGTTCTCTCACCCACAGTGATCGCTCTGTTCATGTGTTTTAGTATATAAGCAGCATCTTCTGAAATGCCCTGTGTGTGTCTGCTTGTGAGTACAACAACATCTTTTTCTTTACTATACCTCTCACCAATCAATGCTGGCAGAGTATATAACTCTGTGGTGGTGTTGGAAGGCCGATTGTAAATAGTGTCAATATGTATCATTGGCTCAGCTTCACAAAGGTAAGATACTACAAAAGGAATTCCCGACACCTTACCTTGGCTGCTATATCTCAGGTCTAAGATGAGAGCAGAACTGGCCATCAGCTTCTTCCACACATTATTGACAAGGAAGGAGCCAAGTTTCTGTACAACATCTTGTCCAATAATGTAGTCAACTCTAAGATAACCCACATTTCCTGGCAGAAGTTCATATTTGATTGAATGTTCCACTAGGAACTGCAACTGCTCCAGTGTTAAAGCTGCCTCTTTCTCATCCATGGGTATAGACTCCACAGGCTCATAAGAGACCACCAGTCGGGGATCATTTAGAGATCCTTGTACACCAGCTGTAAAGACATTGGCTAAAGTATATGGGTCCGTTACATGAAGAATCTCCCCACTTTTAATGGCTTGTTCAATGGTCTCTTGCATCCCCACCAGGTTTTCTGGGAAGCAGTAATTATCCAGCAGTACTTTGGCCATATCCAGTACCAGTGATGGTTGAAAAATTGGATTACCGCAAACATTGAAAACAAGAATAATAGTTATGAAAGCTTGACACCGGGGAGACATATTGGATACAGCTACTTGGTACACTGACTATATCATCTAATAGCTGCCCCTCTTGTCACACTACTCCTATGACTGAGAATGTAGCATTAAGCCAGGGAAGGGAACAGACAAAACCTTTTTTATCTCCTCTAAACCTTTAAGCACATTAATGGAATGATGTACATCAGCACAAGCAAACAGCTCAGTCTGCTGTGAATGGGAAGAAATCATGTGATGTGAGTTTTCACAGTGTAGGTAGGTAGCTGTTAATTAAACTTTATTTAAATTAACAGAAATACATAAAACATACAAGATATTTGGGGAAAGTTGTTAAATAGAAATATGTGACTTTGCTTGTATTAAATTATATTAACTAACTATAATATAATACAAACAATGCCCCATATTTTGACAGAACTATTAATAGTATTTATAATATACATTCTGTATGTTTAAAATGCTGTTCTCCATACTTTGGCTCCTAAAACAATTTTATATTTAAACAAAGCAATCAGGACATCTAGTTTCAATTTTAATATCACAACCCAGCCACAATAAATTAAAGGGACATAAACACATTTTTTTCTTTCAAGATTCAGATAGATTACAATTTTAAACTACTTTCCAATTTATTTCTATTATAAAGTTTTCTGCAGCCCTAGATGGCAGCACTATTTCCTGTCATGTAGTTCTTCAGGCATGTGCACGCTACCTATCTAGATATCTCTACAACAAAGAATAGCATGAGAACAAAGAAAATTTGATAATATGATAAGATGTGAATTGGATGAGAATTGGAAAACTTTAAAAAAAATGTATGCTCTGTCTGAATAAGGAAAGAAAAATGTTCATGTCCTTTAATACATGGTTTTACAGAAAGTATTCATGGTTTACCTGAAGCGATATGTCACAACAATTAGATAACACGATAAGATGCCGTTTCAACAATAAAAGAAAATTATCTCTACAGACTGCACGTTGTAAGAATTTTAAAAAGTACAATCGTGCTACAAACTATATTTGAACAATTCCCATGTTTTGTCAGGCAATAAGTTTTATTTATTTCAGAATTACAATGTAAATTAAACAAGCTTAGAAAACCTTGATATATGATACAACACAGGCTAGCCACAGCTGCTCCCTCTGCTGGTTTATATGGCAATTACACTCAGCGCCATTATATAAAAACCCATTGGTTCAAAGACTTTGTACATCTAAACATCCATTTGGAGACTAAAGATGGCTTGAGAGATATATTGAAAAGATATCCTTACTGTATGGTGTTTTATAACCAAGGCCTTCCAATCACAGTATATGATATACAAAGTATCTGTAAATATATAACATGCATTCATGTTTATGAGTGCAATTATTATACATGGTTTTCTTATACGTTGGTACTTGAAGACCTATTGGTATCTGCATGAAAGGATTTATGCTTGAAAAAAATAAAAGCTCTTCTACCACTCCTCTAATGAAAGTAAGTAGTTTATTTTATTATTTTTAAGTAGGTATATGCAAAAATTCAGAAATTCAATTGTCAAATGAATGCCGAATATGGCAATAGGTAGAGGCATTCAGCACCAAATATTTTAATATTAAAGGGACACTCCTGGGGAACAAGATCCTACTGAGCATGTGCACAAGCTCACAGGGTATACGTATGCTAGTCTGTGATTGGCTGATGTCTGTCACATGATAAAGGGGGCTGGACAATAGGAGAAAAAATAAATTTGTCTACTGCTTATTTGAAATTGAAAAGTGTTATTTGTAACAGATACCAGGCAGCCAAGGCCACGCTACCTCTCATTATATGGATTATTGTGTTCCCCCTGTTTGCCTTTTTCAGTCTCCATGATTGCACATTGCCCTGAAAAAAGCTGATTGCTGTCTCGCTTTGCCCCTTCGTAGCTTGCAGAGGCCCAGCCGGAATCTTAGGGAACTACTTGCCGGCTGGGCTTGCTAAAGATCCCAGCTGAACTTTATTCTAGGTCGCTCCAGAGGCCCTTTGCCCCAGAGCTCCGCTCTTTTGGGGACTTGCTATACCTCTGGGGGGCATGGACTGGGGTGATTCCTAGGAAGGAGGGAGCTCGGGAACCTGGGGTTTTGGACACCTCGCTACCTCAAGCTGGTCCTGGGTAAACCTTTGCCAGGCCGCAACTCGGGCCCCCAGCCATCGATCATGTTGCTTATTGGACTGTGACATCTGGCGGTCCGGTTCTATTCAATGATACCCAGGAATAGCCGCCGCTCCCTCGGGATCACCCCAAAATTACGACCTAACTCTAGTGGGATCACTACATTCCTAGGGCTCCTAGGGAGGCGCCAGCCTGTCTGGAGGGGTGGTGATTTCTTGATCAGATAAGGCTCTTATCAGATGGCAAATGTGTATATAAGCTGTGTGTTTGTCCCAATAAAGTCTGTTTGTGTTTTACCTTAAAGGACCAGTCAACACATTCGATTTGCATAATCAACAAATGCAAGATAACAAGAAAATGCAATAGCACTTAGTCTGAACTTCAAATGAGTAGTATATTTTTTAATAACAAATTTCAAAGTTATGTATATTTCCACTCCCCTTGTACCATGTGATAGCAATCAGCCAATCACAAATGCATATACGTATACAGGGCCGTCTTTAATATTGACTGAACCCTGTGCGAAACTTTTCTTGGGCCCCCCCCCATGCAATTTTGCTCTTCACCCCAACATCCCAAAAAACAACTAAATCAATTATTTTTTTTAACTATTAGCCCAGCAGTGGATTATCCACTGCTGAGCTAATCATTTAAAAATATGGAATAAATTGCAATATGTGAAACTGGACCTAAGCAGTACTAATAAGTAGATAAATAAATTCCTCCACTGTGGATTAATTTAATATTCTTTTGAATGTGATTCTGGTGTGAGGTTAGCTGGTTAAAGAGATTTAGGGCAGCCAACAGGAGCAAAGCAAGGTAAAGACTGAGGAGGAAGCATGGAGGTGCAGTATAACTTTACTGACTGGAACAGCAGAACTACTATGGGAAGCTGTAAAATCTGAGACAGAGAGAAAACAAAAACTATAAAAATAAACCTTACATTAATGTGTGAAGTATCAGCATGACACTATACACCAGCCACAGCAGCACATGTCACTTCTTTGCTAGGAACAAGTTCCCTCTCACCTTGCACTAGACAATGCTGCATGGGGAGGGGTGTGTGTGCACTCACTTATTCTTCCCACTGACACCTTTCTACAAAGCACTGTTCCCCTAACAAACTTCAGTTAGTTGATCTTAGGGCCACAGCAGAAAGAGCAGGGCTAAGGGGACCAGCAGACTGGATGCTGTGTGTCCAAGGCTGCATGGATACAGTGTGAGATGAGTCACACAGCCTCAAGACTGAAGAGAGCAGTGTATGCAGCTGCACAGATGTTCAAATCCTCAGGTGCTTGCCGCTCCAGCTTTCTGCTGCATGCACCTATAGTCATCCCTACCCAGAAACAATCCCTACCACCAGAGCAGTTACCTGGTAACAGTGGTAACCCCAGTAGGACCTTTTATGAGGCAGTGGGAATGGCTGGATGCCGAGTTAGGGCTTTGCATTCAGTTCTGCACAGTGCACATCTAAAACAGCACATGGCAATAGCTTGGCATGTCACATGACACCGGCACGGTCTGGCACAGTTTAAAAAACAATAAAATATATATATAAGCAGAGTACTTTTGACTGTCACAGTATTAGGACTGAATGTGTGTGTTCCCCATGTCAAATCAGCATCTGGTATGAACCATCAAAAAAAATTTTTTTTTTTTTTTTTTTTTTTTTTTTAAGGACTCTTGGGCCCCTCAACAGAAACTGGGCCCTGGGCAGCTGCCCCTTTTGCCCCGTGTTAAAGACGGTCCTGTACGTATAGTCTGTAAATTCTTGCACATGCTCAGTAGGATCTGGTGACTCAAAAAGTGTAAATATAAAAGACACTGCACATTTTTTTTAATGGAAGTAAATTGGAAAGTTGTTTAAAATTACATGCTGTAATCATGAAAATTTAATTTAACCTGAGTGTCCCTTTAATACTGGTCTTGTCGGGCTCTTGTTAAATTAATTTCTCCCTCCACAGCTACAGGTTCCAGGGTAAAGAAGGATTGCATTTGAGTCGGTCACATTATTGCATTTATTTTTTATAATATACTAGTTAATTATGTAATTATACTGTATTGAGTGGTTCTGTAAAGTACAACACTAATATATCTGTTGCGCCAAAAATAGCCAAATGCTGCTATCCATGCCTTATTTAGCATTTGTTTAAGTGCAAATTTTGCCATTTTTTTTTAGTTCTTTTAAGTTTTATAAAGAATCACAATGTTCTACTAGTAATTGACAATGAACAGGTGTGTAAACGTTTGAGTAAATCAGAAAAACAGATGAAAATGACAACGTGCAGCAGAATGTGGATCAAAGCACCACACTGACGGGTGTTGAATTTGTGCTGAACATTGTAAGTAGTCTGGATTCATTAAAGCTTGTTCAGACTGTGAGCTGAAGGATCTGTCAGTTCAGGGTTCATTAAAGTAAAATGATCAATGGCAAATAGCTGATGTTTTTTTTAAATTCTAAGAGCTTATGGTGTCACCCCCCATAGTAATTTAAAAAATATATAATTATATATATATATATATATATATATATATATATATATATATATATATATATATATATATATATAAATATATATATTTACATAAATATGTATAAATATATAGGGTATATATATATATATATATATATATATATATATATAGGGCTTATATAGAAATATATATATATATATTTACATACACAGACAAACTTTTATATATATATATATATGTATACACATACATATATTTTAACTCACACAAACACACACACTCACACAAACATATGCACACACTCACACAAACACACACATATGCACATACTCACACAAACATGTACATATGCACATACTCATACAGACACACATATACATATGCACACATTTACACACACATACATATGCACATACTCACACAGACACACATATAAATATACACATACTCACAAACAAATACATATGCACATACTCACACAATCACATGCACACACTTCGACACACATATGCACACACTCACACATACATATACACATACTCACACAAACACACACACACAAACACATACATATGCACATACTCACACATACACACTCAATCACACAAACACATACATATACACAGTCACACATACACACTCACACAAACACACACATATACACAGTCACACATACACACTCACACAAACACACACATATACACACTCACACATACACACTCACACAAACACATACATATACACACTCACACATACATATACACACTCACACATACATATACACATACATATGCAGGACCGTCTTTAACACAGGGCAAAAGGGGCAGCTGCCCTGGGCCCAGTCTTTGTTAAGGGGCCCTATAGTCCTAAAAAAAAAATTTTTTTTTTTTTTTTTAAGTTCATGCCAGACTGCTGATGTCATGTAACATGGGGGACACACACAGTCAGTCCTAATATTGTCACAGTCAAACGTTCTCTGCTTATATTTATTTGTGAGAAAAGGTGCCAGACCGTGCCAATGTCATGTGACATTCCAAGCTAGTGCCATGTGCTGTTTTAGATGTGCACTGTGCAGCACTGGATGCTAAGCCCTAACTAGGCATCCAGTCAATCCCACTGCATCAGAAAAGGTCCTGTTGGGGTTACCACTGTTACCAGGTAACTGCTCTGGTGGTGGGGATTGTTTCTGGGTAGGGCTGACTATAGGCGCATGCAGCCGAAAGCTGGAGTGTCAGGAACGTGAGGATTTGAGCATCTGTGCAGCTGCACACACTGCTCTCTTCAGTCTTGAGGCTGTGTGACTCGTCTGTATCCATGCAGCCTTGGGCAGACAACATGCAGTCTGCTGGTCCCCTTATCCCTGCTCTTTCTGCTGTGGCTCTAAGGTCAACTAACTGAAGTTTGTTAGGAAAACAGTGCTTTGTAGAAAGGTGTCAGTGGGAAGAATAAGTGAGTGTACACATGCCCCTCCCCCATGCAGCATTGTCTAGTGCAGGATGAGAGGGAACTTGTTCCTAGCAAAGTAGTGACATGTGCTGCTGTGGCTGATGTATAGTGTCATGCTGATACTTCACACATTAAGGTAAGGTTTATTTTTATAGTTTTTATTTCTCACTGTTTCAGATTTTACAGCTTCCCATAGTAGTTCTACTGTTCCAGTCAGTAAACTTATATCTGTCTGCACCTCTATGCTTCCGCCTCAGTCTTTACCTTGCTTTGCTCCTGTTGGCTGCTCTAAATCTCTTTAACCAGCTAACCTCACACCAGAATCACATTCAAAAGCATATTAAATTAATCCAAAGTGGAGGAATGTATATATTTATTTACTTATTAGTACTGCTTAGGTCCAGTTTCACATATTGCAATTTTTTTTTTAATGATTAGCCCAGCAGTGGATGATCCACTGCTGGGCTAATAATTTTAAAATAAAAATAAATTGATTTAGTTGTTTTTTGGGATGTTGGGGTGGAGAGCGAAATTGCATGGGAGGGGGGGCCCAAGAAAATGTTTGCCCGGGGTCCAGTCAATATTAAAGACGGCCCTGTACATATGCACACACTCACACAAACACACACTTACATAATACACACACTCACACATGCACATATATATGCACATACTCACACAAACACACACATACATACATATGAACACACAATATGTCTTTTGAAATTGTTCTTTATAATAACAAATTAATAATTTATGTAACCCATTCAGAGATGCTGCCAAGCTTTGTATATTCATCCTCGTTGCACAGGATATATAAAATAAAATGTGAACCTTTTTTGCCATTAAACTTCTGTAGAACCACTGTAGAGTATTACTTCCATGTACAAACTACACTGTAGAGGGCAAGCTGTCTGTACAGGTCAGGACAATACCTATAACAGCGAAGACTGTGTAAATATACTGCTGGGTGATCGCTGCTTCTAATTCTAGGCATCAGGCCAACAGTCTGCTCTGCCCCTGACACACTATGTTTAACCCCAGCACAGGTGCTAATAATCAAGACGACCATCCCATGCTGCATGCGGCGCTATAAGGGGTAAATTCCAGTGTTACACTCAATCTTCCCTATTAGAGGTGCATGCTGCGCACACGTGGGAGTGGAGTACATTGTGCAGCACGGTCACAACTCACACTTCTAAACACAGGCTGCTTCTTGTATGCTTGTGCGCACATGTGTCTTCCCCACATGACCCTGTCCCACCATTGTTACCTTGCAGAGGGGAGGTCACGAAAGATGTTGCTAGAGCTCCATCAACTCATTTACCCACTGCTAAAATATACCATGCACAGTAAAGACCCCCACCCAGCAGGTAAAGCAATACCCTCCCCTAGTGTAGTATCCAACAGCACAGCGTAACACCACAGCAGCCTCTTGAACTCACCTAAAGATGAGAGCATCTACCGCAGCTCCATGTTCAGTGTATGGAGTGGGGACAGAGCAATGGAATTGACTCCCCCCACTGTCTTTTAGCCAACCGGCTGTTGAATTTGCTTTGTTACTTCAAGTAATAAAAAGAACACAATACTCATGTTAGTATATAGTTAATGTTAATGTGGTGGTGAACATGGTATCACCCCTTGGAGGGTGTCACCCGGGTACGGTCCACACCTCCCGCACCCCCTAGTGACACCACTGCATGATTATATGCTAAATGCATGAGTAGAAAAATATCACTGTAGTTTACTAGTTAGGACAAAAAGTTACTAATCAGTTTGTAAAAGCCTCTAGTCCATTCAATGTTTATTACAAGCCTGAATTTGTTCTTGTCCACTGGAATTTCCTACTACCCCAAGACAGTATACTGAAATACACCCAACTGAAGGGCCCCATATGAGAACAGTTTTACTTTTAAACAAAAAACAAAAACACAAAAAAATAGTAACTGGAGTATGTGCTCTGTATGTGACATCCCTGTGAAATTCCAATGACAGAGCCCTGTTTCTTCAGTATGTTTGAAATAGTTTCTCATTTATTAGACTATTTATAAAGCTTTTTACTCCAGTATGTCAGAATAATTATGATTGATATCTCAAAATACTCCTCAGGTGAGGAGTACAAAAGCAAGTGTGTCTTGCCTACATTCAAGCATGGTGGTGGGAGTGTCATGGTCTGGGCCTGCATGAGTGCTGCCGGCATTGGGGAGCTACAGTTTATTGAGGGAACCATGAATGCCAACATGTACTGTGACATACTGAAGCAGAGCATGATCCTCTCCCTTCGGAGACTGGGCCGCAGGGAATTATTCCAACATGATAATGACCCCAAACACACCTCCAAGACGACAACTGCCTTGCTAAAGAAGTTGAGGGTAAAGGTGATGGACTGGCCAAGCATGTCTCCAGACCTAAACCCTATTGAGCATCTGTGGGGCATCCTCAAATGGAAGGTGGGGGGAGCACAAGTCTCTAACATCCACCAGCTCCGTGATGTCATCATGGAGGAGTGGAAGAGGACTCCAGTGGCAACCTTTGAAGCTTTGGTGAACTCCATTAAGTTAAGGCAGTGCTGGAAAATAATGGTGGCCACACAAAATATTGAGACTTTGGGCCCAATTTGGACATTTCCACTTAGGGGTGTACGCACTTTTGTTGCCAACGGCTTAGACATTATTGACTATGTGTTGAGCTATTTTGAGGAGACAGCAAATATACACTGTTATACAGGATGTACACTCACTACTTTACATTTTAGCAAAGTGTCATTTCTTTAGTGTTGTCACATGAAAAGATGTAACAACATATTTACAAAAATGTGAGGGGTGTACTCACTTTTGTGGGATACTGTATATAAAAAATGTACATACAACTAGCAGTTAATACAAGTTTAATTAATATTATTATGCAAACAAATAAATGCCCTAAATCATGAGCATGTAATTTTTACTTTACTGAAACTAGCTTATATTATTATCCTTTATAAAAACATATCTAATGATTTTCTATAGAAATCTCAATTAAAGGGACAGTGTACTCACAATTTTTCTCCCCTTTAATTTCCTCCCAATAATCCACTTTAACTGCTGGAGTGTATTAAATTTTTTACAAGTATATTCATTACTCTTATATTAACATTTTAAATAGATTATTTAGCCTGTGGTATCCCCACCCATCCTGAAAGTTTTTGGCCTCAAGGCCAAGCTGTGTTAACACAGCCAGTAGAAGAAATTACACTCCCAGTGGGTTATAAAAGAGATAAGGTAATAAAATGTTAATTTTTCATTGTTCTCTCCAAGTATTGGTGATTCTTTTACGGACAGATATAAGATAAAGAAGCAGGTATATGTACAGAATGTGATAAAGTAATGAGATCTGATTATACCTACAAGCTCAACCCATTTTTTTTAGGATTTGGCTTCAAAACACAAAATCAGCTAATTCATATACACAAATAAGCCTTAAAAAAAGCACATCTCATACATTTTATACTTTTGTAGATTAATCCTTTGATATTTTTTTCTAAAGGATTGTAATTAACCCCTCCCCTACAAAGGGGTTAAACACATAGGTAAAGTCCTACTTGGGAGATACAAGCACTGTAGCTTCCAAACAGGAGACTGTGATGAGAGCAGGATGTGATGTCACTAGTATGTGGGCGGGGCTTAGGTCCGGTGTCTGTGTCGGAGTTAGTTTAGTACAATCAACCTGGCTAGATGTGTATTGTTATGCTCTGCAATAAAATAGAGTTGTACCATCATTGCTGTGTCCTGCATATGTCCTGCATCTCATGACATGGTGTCAGAAGTTCTGGACTGCGCTTCTGTTCCTGATCGATTGCAATGTCAAAGTTTACCCCACCTGAGCCTTTTGACTTTTCTCAGCCTGCAGCTTGGCCCACATGGCGTCAGCGGTTTCAGCGCTTCAGGATTGCATCCAAACTGAACAAGGAGAGTGGTGAAGTACAAGTTAATTCTCTTTTATACTCCATGGGGAAAGATGTAGAGCCAGTGTTCAATGCTTTTACTTTCCAAGAAGGGGAAGAAGTTAACTTTGATATAGTTATGGATAAACTCAGTGCCCACTTTGTGCCCAAAAGAAATGTGATTCATGAGAGAGCTTGTTTTCACAAATGTAATCAGCATGTGGGAGAATCTGTGGAGTCATTTGTGCGCAGCCTGTATGAACTAGCTGAATTCTGTGAGTTTGGTGTTGCTAAAGAAGAGCAAATCAGAGACAGAATAGTTATTGGAATTGCAGATGCTGAAGTCTCCCTGAAGCTGCAGTTAGAGCCTGATTTAACGTTAGACGGGGCTATTAGGATGGCCCGCCAGAGTGAACTGGTGAAAAAGCAAAGTGCTGATCTGAGGTCTGAGAGTATTGTGGATGAAGTGCAACAGTCTAGGAAAATTACTAGTGAAAGGCACAGTGTGAGCGGTAGATCTAAAGTACTGGAAAGGCCTAGAAGTGGATGGGCGCAACATGGCCGATGCACACGGTGCTATCGGGCTCATGATCAGAGTGCTATATGCCCGGCCAGAGATAAAAGATGCAGAAAATGTAACAGAATAGGCCATTTTGAAGTGGTGTGTAAAACTGAATACATTAAGGAGATGCAGGTGGACAGTGACCAGGAGGGTCAGGAAGTGTCTTTTGTGGGGTCTGTTGTGGAACAGACAAGCTCAGAGGAAGATTGGAAAGTTATTTTTACTGTAATGGGAGCCAAAGTTGATTTTAAGATTGACACAGGAGCAGATATCACTGTAATGTCTTTTGCTGAATTTATGAAACTGCCTCGACAGCCCCAGCTGGCGAAGGTTACTACAAATGTCCACAGTCCTGGTGGCCGCATTGATTGTGTGGGGAAATTTCTTGCCAGCTGTGAGTACAAACAGAGGAAGTTCACCATGTGGGTGCATGTGATCCGAGGTCAGTGTGTTAACAGTTTATTGAGCAGAAAAGCAGCCTGTGACTTGGGCCTTGTGGCCAGAGTGAATGAGATCTCTGAAGATATGTTTGGCGAGTTGGGCCTACTGAACTGCAAACCTGTCCGTATAGCACTTAAAAGTGACGCAGTCCCATACAGTATTTCTACTCCTCGTAGAATTCCGTTCCCGCTCATGCCTCAAGTGGAGAAAGAGCTCATGCGCATGAAGTCTATGGGGGTTATTGAAGAGGTTGTTGAAGCAACTGATTGGTGTGCCCCCATTGTTCCAGTTGCAAAGAAAAACGGAAAGGTGCGCATCTGTGTGGACCTGAAAAGGTTGAATGAGGCAGTGAAGAGGGAGAGATTTGTGCTGCCGACATTGGAAGATATAGCCCCGAAGTTGGCTGGGGCGAAGTTCTTTTCCACATTAGACGCTTCTAGAGGCTTTTGGCAGATCCCCCTGGATCCAAAGTGCCGCAAACTGACTACCTTTATCACACCGGTAGGTCGGTTCTGCTTCTGCAGACTCCCCTTTGGGATATCCTCCGCTCCTGAAATCTTTCAAAGGGAAATGAGTTCTCTCCTGAGTGGCCACGTGGGCACAGCGGTCGTCATGGACGACATTCTAGTGTATGGGTCTACAGTGGAGGAGCATGATCAGCGTTTGAGTTGTGTGCTGCAGGCTATCAAAGAGTCTGGGCTGAAGCTGAATAAAGAAAAATGTCATTTTAGGAAAACTGAATTATGCTACTTTGGGCATATCATCAACGGGGATGGCATCAAGCCGGACCCCGAGAAAATTCGGGCTATTGAACAGATGAAAAGCCCTTCTGACATACATGAGCTGAGACAGATACTGGGCCTTGTAAATTACGTGGGCAAGTTTCTTCCAGATTTATCTACAGTTTTACACCCTATCACAGAGTTGCTTAAGAAAGATGTTGCCTGGGTCTGGGGACCCTCACAGGAAAAAGCGTTCCTGCATGCCAAGTCACTGCTGGGGTCTGCCCCAGTGCTGGGGTTCTACGACCCTTCAAAAAAGACTGTGGTTAGTGCTGATGCAAGCAGTTATGGGTTGGGGGCTGCACTCCTGCAGCTGAATGACAACAAACTACAGCCCATCGCCTACTGTTCCCGCACACTGACGGCTGAGGAGTCAAAATACGCTCAAATTGAGAAAGAGTGCCTGGCTGCAGTTTGGGCCTGTGAGCGCTTTCAGCGTTATCTAGTGGGTTTGGAGAAATTTAGTCTGGAAACTGACCACAAACCGCTAGTCCCTCTAATCAATTCTTATGACATTGACAAAACACCCTTGAGATGCCAGAGACTTTTAATGAGACTGCTCAGGTTCAATGTTCAGGCAGTGCATGTGCCGGGGAAACTGGTTGTGGCAGATACACTATCCAGGCTCCCGCTGGCTGCTGCTGAAGAATCCTCCACGGAGTCGGATGTGAAAGTGTATGTTGTTCTGGCCTCTAAGTCCATTTCTTCAAGGAAACTGGAAGAGATAAAGAAAGAGACATATTTGGACACAGATCTGCAAGAAGTTATAAGGTACATAAAAGATGGCTGGCCCGAGAGCCGGGCAGCCTGGATGTCTTTAAATGCTTACCAGCCAGAGAGGTCACAGCTCACGGAGCTGGAGGGGTTGGTGCTGTTCCAAGACCGCATTGTAATTCCTGTCAGCATGAGGAAGGAGATGTTAAACAGGATGGCCACTTAGGCATTACAAAGTGCATAGAAAGGGCAGCTACAGCTGTGTGGTGGCCTGGGATCAGCTCTGACATTGCAAATCACGTGTCTAAATGTGCCTTTTGCCGGCAACGACGGCCTACTCAGAGAAGGGAGCCCTTAATGTCTACTCCGCTGCCTGCGGGGCCGTGGCAGAAAATAGCTGCTGATTTGTGTGAACTGCACGGGAAAAAGTTTCTTGTTGTGATCGACTACTATTCCAGGTATTTGGAAATTGCACCCCTGAATGATATCACAAGTCAGGCCGTTATCATTCGCCTAAAGAGCTTGTTCGCCCGCTGGGGCATTCCAATGGAGCTGGTGAGTGAGAATGGTATGCAGTTCGCTTCTACAGAGTTCAGTGCTTTCAGCAGGGAATATGATTTTGTACATTCCACGTCAAGTCCACATTATCCGCAGGCCAACGGAATGGCTGAAAGGGCAGTTCAAACAACAAAATTCATTCTAAAGCAATCTGAGCCGTACCTAGCCCTCTTGTCATACAGGGCGACGCCCATTCAAGCCACCGGGTTTAGCCCGGCACAGCTGATGCTAGGACGCCAGATTCACACCACTTTACCCTCAGTGGGTGTCTTCAAGCCGCCTGGCCCTGTTCCTCGGGACGAAGTCCTTAGGAGGGATGAAGAGGCCAAAAAGGGTTATCGTTTCTTCTACGACAGGAGACATTCTGTCGGGCCTTTACAGGAACTGAAAAGCGGGCCAAAGTGTCAGAATTAAACTGGATGATGAGAAGAAATGGAAGACGCCTGCTACGGTAGTGGGCCGCTCTCCAGAACCAAGGTCTTACACAGTCCTTACAGAGGGAGGGACGGTTACACGCCGTAACCGAAGACATCTTCAGCCTGTACCTGAGAGTCTGGAACCGGATACCTCAGTACCACCGCCGGTGGGATCCCCTGTTCTAAGAGAGGTGCCTTCCCCTCAGCAAGATCACAGCGGGGATATATCTTTGCCTCCAGCAGACTCTTGTTCACCATCTTCTCTATCAGAGGACAGTTCATGCAAAGTTACATCAAGCGGAAGAGTGGTGAAACTTCCGGCCCGATATAGGGACTGACTTTAGCTAGAACAGTGACCGGAAGTATGGGCAGAATAATCCCATGGTCACTGTGGACTAGGGTAGTCTACCCCGATGTCCAAGTCAGGATGTAATTTATTTGTTCATGTTTTCTAATCTATCTGTTTTTTATAATGTTCAAAAACAAAAATGTTGTTGTATACCCTGTTGGTGTACCTTGTTATTTATTATATGCAAATGTATGCTTTGCCTTTGAAAAGGGGGAAGATGTGATGAGAGCAGGATGTGATGTCACTAGTATGTGGGCGGGGCTTAGGTCCGGTGTCTGTGTCGGAGTTAGTTTAGTACAATCAACCTGGCTAGATGTGTATTGTTATGCTCTGCAATAAAATAGAGTTGTACCATCATTGCTGTGTCCTGCATATGTCCTGTATCTCATGACAGAGACCTCTGATGATTGACAGCCATGTACAACTACTGCCCCTGCTTTATTCACTAGACGTGTTCTGCTCTGCATGTAGCTCTTGAATGCAACTTTACCCATGTGTTTAACCCATTTGAAGGGATTAAACATGTAGTAGCTAGGGTAATTTATGAACAAATTACAGAGCTTCCCAGGCCTTTGAGGTTGCTTCTTGCGTACAGGGATCACTAAAGATCAAATGTTGTTCTTTGATATAAAGTGATCTATATGGATCTTATAACTAGGTCATTTGTAATCAATATAATGCTTTCAGACATATGTATTTGGTTACACATAAAAAATATACAACATTCTAACTTCTATGTTATGTAAATCCTTTCAAACTTCATACATACCACAATATTTACTGAGCCACAATATAAGACGACACCTCTAAGATCAGCAAACTATAATTTTAATATAAATATTTTATATATATATATATATATATATATATATAAATATATGTGTAGGGTTTGTTTTGTTGTAGAGATGAATGTGTGCAGACTTTAATCCCATACGTCATTAGGATTAGTCTGCTTTATCCTGGTGATACAGGGGGTTACATCGTACCATCATACGGAGCCAATGGAAACAGACTGTATTTAAGGAAGTTCATGAACTTTTAAACCTGTCATGTGATTTAAAAGAGGATAAGGGATATCCTATAATCCTGTTACCAAACCTAACGGAAATGTTTCAAGAACAGGTGCAGTAACAGATCTTACTTGTAGTCCATAAATGGAAAATAGTCTAAAGGTAAAAAATATATACAATTCCATTTAAAAAGATACCCAATACAGAACTATCTTTCTCATTAAAGCATTGTATTATTCATACGATTGATCAAATAACAGACATAAAAGGAAGATGAGATGCCATGCTTTTAAAATAAAATATTTGTAAAATCACAAGACATAAACATAAAAAATGGATGTAAAACAGAAATAAAAGTCACTATATTAAATAATAGGGTCACGTGCATTCAGGGGTCAAGTCCTACAAAAAAATGTGTGGGAACTCACCAAGACTTCCACCCTCCTCACAATAATATTATTTTATATACACACACTGTATTTATATGTATATAATCTATAAACCTTGGTTAATGAAAGCAAATTAAAACCAATCAAGAATTGAATGGCTGCCTTTGGGCCTGAGACTCCTCTGTCACAGAGTCTCACCCACGTAAAGGGGAGCTAAATAACCCCAGAGCAAGCCACACATAAATGTAAGCACCATGTGTTCCACACAGTGTGGGGTGATCACACAGCAGGACCGCTGACAGGCTTGCATTTAGTGTATTGTAGGAAGTGTTACTGTCCATTACTAGAGGATCTCACTATTCCTCTCACCAGACTGTGCTCCAGCTCCTGCCACCAGGAGCAGCAGTGTTTACTGAAGTGTTTCTGTTTTCTGTCCAGGGGGAACTTAGTTCCTCTTGGAAAAATAGTGCAGGAACTCTGTTCCCATGCGTTCCCATTGGACTTGACCCCTACGTGTATTGTATAATATAACTGCATTGTTTTTCAATATAGCTGTGCTTTCAAAATTGATTCCTTATGAAGTTATAGTGTACTGAACATAAGAATAATTAAATTCCTTTCCACACAGCTGGATCTATTTCTTTCAGCACGCAGGCCAATCAAAAGTTTAGTTCTGAGTTGACATAATGTGCATAATTTACCAGCACATGTGCTATATAAAAAATGACAAAATCTCATCAATTTTGCGCACATTCTCCAGTTGCAAAATACGACTAATTTTTAATAATTTTGAGAATTTTTATTTTTTGCTCCTGCTAAAAATGTGTCATTTAAGAAAACATTACCCATATGCTACTTCACTTACTTGAAAGAGATAAATCATTTATGTAACAATCTGACTGAAAATATCACATGAACATCTCTATGTAAAAAGGAAGATAATTTAAGTCAAAATATCCTCAAAATTCATTCCATTGTAGAGGTGCTTTAAACATCCAAAATTTGCCAGGTGTGTGTTTAATGCGAAGTCCGTTCCCTTATTTTTGCCATACGGATCAGAAGACCGTGTTCTGTCAGATTTTGCTCCCTCGTCGAAATTCGCTACCTTCATAAGCGCATGCTCTGAATTATGTAATCATACTCCACATACATTTCAAAAGTATGTGTGGATTACGATTATGTAATTAAAAGCATGTGCACATCGATAGGTAGCAAATTTTGACGGACAGACAAATTATCCTCACTTTCATTGTTAAAGTGGAGTCCACGGAAATGCGAGCATTTAGAAAATTTTGACGGTCTAACCTCATACAATGACACATACAATGTAGGGAAAGAGTTAAAAACTTCAACCAATCCGGTGAACTGGAGGACAATAAAAAGAAAGGATAGAGATGGATTGAGTATCCTTGAAAAAGCTGCCAGAGAATGGAGAAATGTACGTCGGATCTGCTAAAGGAGCGTGACATCACTAGGAGAGGCTACAGCTAGCAACTAAATAGCAGCATAGAGGATTAAGGTGTTCTCATCAAGTGACTAAGTACTTGTTGCAGACACATATTGATTGTTTAACCTTTTCTGCTTATTGCAGTTACTGTTTACCCTGAGTTTCTTACGGCTAGATTTAGAGTTCGGCGGTAGCCGTCAAAACCAGCGTTAGAGGCTCCTAACGCTGGTTTTGGGCGCCCGCTGGTATTTGGAGTCAGTGATTAAAGGGTCTAACGCTCACTTTACAGCCGCGACTTTTCCATACCGCAGATCCCCCTACGCCATTTGCGTAGCCTATCTTTTCAATGGGATCTTTCTAACGCTGGTATTTAGAGTCGTTTCTGAAGTGAGCGTTAGAGCTCTAACGACAAGATTCCAGCCGCCTGAAAAAAGCAGGAGTTAAGAGCTTTCTGGCTAACGCCGGTTCATAAAGCTCTTAACTACTGTACCCTAAACTACACTAACACCCATAAACTACCTATGTACCCCTAAACCGAGGTCCCCCCACATCGCCGCCACTCGATTAAAAATTTTAACCCCTAATCTGCCGACCGCCACCTACGTTATACTTATGTACCCCTAATCTGCTGCCCCTAACCCCGCCGACCCCTATATTATATTTATTAACCCCTAACTTGCCCCACACAACGTCGCCGCAAGCTACTTAAAATAATTAACCCCTAATCTTCCGACCGCAAATCGCCGCCACCTACGTTATCCCTATGTACCCCTAATCTTCTGCCCCTAACATCGCCGACCCCTATGTTATATTTATTAACCCCTAATCTGCCCCCCACAACGTCGCCGACACCTACCTACACTTATTAACCCCTAATCTGCCGACCGGACCTGAGCGCTACTATAATAAAGTTATTAACCCCTAATCCGCCTCACTAACCCTATCATAAATAGTATTAACCCCTAATCTGCCCTCCCTAACATCGCCGACACCTACCTTCAATTATTAACCCCTAATCTGCCGACCGGAGCTCACCGCTATTCTAATAAATGTATTAACCCCTAAAGCTAAGTCTAACCCTAACACTAACACCCCCCTAAGTTAAATATAATTTTTATCTAACGAAATAAATTAACTCTTATTAAATAAATGATTCCTATTTAAAGCTAAATACTTACCTGTAAAATAAATCCTAATATAGCTACAATATAAATTACATTTATATTATAGCTATTTTAGGATTAATATTTATTTTACAGGTAACTTTGTATTTATTTTAACCAGGTACAATAGCTATTAAATAGTTAAGAACTATTTAATAGTTACCTAGTTAAAATAATTACAAATTTACCTGTAAAATAAATCCTAACCTAAGATATAATTAAACCTAACACTACCCTATCAATAAAATAATTAAATAAACTACCTACAATTACCTACAATTAACCTAACACTACACTATCAATAAATTAATTAAACACAATTGCTACAAATAAATACAATTAAATAAACTATCTAAAGTACAAAAAATAAAAAAGAACTAAGTTACAGAAAATAAAAAAATATTTACAAACATAAGAAAAATATTACAACAATTTTAAACTAATTACACCTACTCTAAGCCCCCTAATAAAATAACAAAGACCCCCAAAATAAAAAATTCCCTACCCTATTCTAAATTTAAAAAGTTACAAGCTCTTTTACCTTACCAGCCCTGAACAGGGCCCTTTGCGGGGCATGCCCCAAGAAGTTCAGCTCTTTTGCCTGTAAAAGAAAACATACAATACCCCCCCCCCAACATTACAACCCACCACCCACATACCCCTAATCTAACCCAAACCCCCCTTAAATAAACCTAACACTAAGCCCCTGATGATCTTCCTACCTTGTCTTCACCATGCCAGGTTCACCGATCCGTCCTGGCTCCAAGATCTTCATCCAACCCAAGCGGGGGCTAGACATCCACTGAAGAAGTCCAGAAGAGGGTCCAAAGTCTTCCTCCTATCCGGCAAGAAGAGGACATCCGGACCGGCAAACATCTTCTCCAAGCGGCATCTTCTATGTTCTTCCATCCGATGACGACCGGCTCCATCTTGAAGACCTCCAGCGCGGATCCATCCTCTTCTTCCGACGACTAGACGACGAATGACGGTTCCTTTAAGGGACGTCATCCAAGATGGCGTCCCTCGAATTCCGATTGGCTGATAGGATTCTATCAGCCAATCGGAATTAAGGTAGGAATTTTCTGATTGGCTGATGGAATCAGCCAATCAGAATCAAGTTCAATCCGATTGGCTGATCCAATCAGCCAATCAGATTGAGCTCGCATTCTATTGGCTGTTCCGATCAGCCAATACAATGCGAGCTCAATCTGATTGGCTGATTGGATCAGCCAATCGGATTGAACTTGATTCTGATTGGCTGATTCCATCAGCCAATCAGAAAATTCCTACCTTAATTCCGATTGGCTGATAGAATCCTATCAGCCAATCGGAATTCGAGGGACGCCATCTTGGATGACGTCCCTTAAAGGAACCGTCATTCGTCGTCTAGTCGTCGGAAGAAGAGGATGGATCCGCGCTGGAGGTCTTCAAGATGGAGCCGGTCGTCATCGGATGGAAGAACATAGAAGATGCCGCTTGGAGAAGATGTTTGCCGGTCCGGATGTCCTCTTCTTGCCGGATAGGAGGAAGACTTTGGACCCTCTTCTGGACTTCTTCAGTGGATGTCTAGCCCCCGCTTGGGTTGGATGAAGATCTTGGAGCCAGGACGGATCGGTGAACCTGGCATGGTGAAGACAAGGTAGGAAGATCATCAGGGGCTTAGTGTTAGGTTTATTTAAGGGGGGTTTGGGTTAGATTAGGGGTATGTGGGTGGTGGGTTGTAATGTTGGGGGGGGGGTATTGTATGTTTTCTTTTACAGGCAAAAGAGCTGAACTTCTTGGGGCATGCCCCGCAAAGGACCCTGTTCAGGGCTGGTAAGGTAAAAGAGCTTGTAACTTTTTAAATTTAGAATAGGGTAGGGAATTTTTTATTTTGGGGGTCTTTGTTATTTTATTAGGGGGCTTAGAGTAGGTGTAATTAGTTTAAAATTGTTGTAATATTTTTCTTATGTTTGTAAATATTTTTTTATTTTCTGTAACTTAGTTCTTTTTTATTTTTTGTACTTTAGATAGTTTATTTAATTGTATTTATTTGTAGCAATTGTGTTTAATTAATTTATTGATAGTGTAGTGTTAGGTTAATTGTAGGTAATTGTAGGTAGTTTATTTAATTATTTTATTGATAGGGTAGTGTTAGGTTTAATTATAACTTAGGTTATGATTTATTTTACAGGTAAATTTGTAATTATTTTAACTAGGTAACTATTAAATAGTTCTTAACTATTTAATAGCTATTGTACCTGGTTAAAATAAATACAAAGTTACCTGTAAAATAAATATTAATCCTAAAATAGCTATAATATAAATGTAATTTATATTATTGTAGCTATATTAGGATTTATTTTACAGGTAAGTATTTAGCTTTAAATAGGAATCATTTATTTAATAATAGTTAATTTATTTCGTTAGATAAAAATTATATTTAACTTAGGGGGGTGTTAGTGTTAGGGTTAGACTTAGCTTTAGGGGTTAATACATTTATTAGAATAGCGGTGAGCTCCGGTCGGCAGATTAGGGGTTAATAATTGAAGGTAGGTGTCGGCGATGTTAGGGAGGGCAGATTAGGGGTTAATACTATTTATGATAGGGTTAGTGAGGCGGATTAGGGGTTAATAACTTTATTATAGTAGCGCTCAGGTCCGGTCGGCAGATTAGGGGTTAATAAGTGTAGGTAGGTGTCGGCGACGTTGTGGGGGGCAGATTAGGGGTTAATAAATATAACATAGGGGTCGGCGATGTTAGGGCAGCAGATTAGGGGTACATAGGGATAATGTAGGTGGCGGCGGTTTACGGAGCGGCAGATTAGGGGTTAAAAGTGTAATGCAGGGGTCAGCGATAGCGGGGGCGGCAGATTAGGGGTTAATAAGTGTAAGGCTAGGGGTGTTTAGACTCGGGGTACATGTTAGAGTGTTAGGTGCAGACGTAGGAAGTGTTTCCCCATAGGAAACAATGGGGCTGCGTTAGGAGCTGAACGCTGCTTTTTTGCAGGTGTTAGGTTTTTTTTCAGCTCAAACAGCCCCATTGTTTCCTATGGGAGAATCGTGCACGAGCACGTTTTTGAGGCCGGCCGCGTCCGTAAGCAACTCTGGTATCGAGAGTTGTATTTGCGGTAAAAATGCTCTACGCTCCTTTTTTGGAGCCTAACGCAGCATTTGTTTGAACTCTCGATACCAGAGTTAAATTTATGGTGCGGCCAGAAAAAAACCCGCGGAGCGTTAACAGCCCTTTTACCGCCGAACTCTAAATCTAGCCGTTAGTTTTTAATATGGGTTATTTATTTACATATTGTGAAAAAGAGAAGAGATCCAGTTAATAAACTAATGCTTTTATACTAAGAGCTATTGTACTAATAGTTCATACAAGAGTGAGTATTGTTACTCTGCTATCATTTGGAGAAACTTTGGATACAGTGTTATGCTATGAAAGTTCTCTTCTACTTTGTTTAATTTCAAAGACACTTTGTGGTAGCTTGAACTGTATTGCTGTTTGAAAAATAGAGGACTCATTTTTCCACATCAAAGATTTAGGGCTAGATTACGATATTAGCACTCCACTGAGTAATACCAGCGCACGCTAATGTGTGCTGGTATTAGGATTAAAACGCAAAGTGAATGTAAGCACGCTTCCATAGGCTCCAAAGATGGCATCAGAACCTTGCGTAGCGAGGAGGTAAGTAGCCCACCGATGGCAGCATATTTTTAAATATATATGTATATTTATATTTATATATATATATATATATATATATATATATATATATATATATATGAGTGTGTGGGGCCTATTTATCAAGCCGTCAACCGCAAATACGCTGGAATTCTGCAGCATAATTGTGGAGAGCTTGATTCGCCTTATTTATCAAAGGCTACAGACTGGCAAAAGTAGCATTTTGTGACGTAACATACGATCCGCCGGTCTCAGTCCGACACAGATCGATGCTTATGTCACTACAGATGTTCCGAATGCAAATTCGACACTATCTGACTACTTTTGCAAGTTAACAAATAACTAGCAGGTACGCTCGCCACTATTACGGCCCAGCGTACCTGGTTTTCAATCTGCCGCCCTGGAGGCGGCGGATGCCAAAGGAATCAATGGGAGTCTGAAAGCAGCGAAAGCTTATGTTCGCTGCTGCCCGATATCCTATTGAATCCTATGGGAGAATAAAAGTTACGTTTACACCTAACACCCTAACATAAGCCCCAAGTCTAAACACCCCTAATCTGCTGCCCGACAACGCCGCCACCTACATTATACTTATTAACCCCTAATCTGCTGCCCCGCCACCGCCGCCACCTACATTATACTTATTAACCCCTAATCTGCCACCCCCTACACCGCCGCCACCTACATAAAAGTATTAACATTAAACTATATTAAATTAGTAATTAATCTAACCTAACTTTTATACTAAAATTACATTAAACTAAAAATTAAATTAACTATATTATATATTTAAACACCTAACCCTACTCCAATAATTTAAATCTACACTAAAAAATTACTAAGTTACCCAAAAAAACAACTAAGTTACAAAAAATAACAAACACTAAGTTACACAAAAAAATAAAAACTAAGTTACAAAACAAAACAATTACTAAGTTACAAAAAATAAAAAAGAAATTATCAAAGCTTTAAACTAATTACACCTAATCTAAGGGCCCTATGAAAATAAAAAAGCCCCCCCAAAATAAAAAACCCTAGCCTACAATAAACTACAAATAGCCCTTAAAAGGGCCTTTTGCGGGGCATTGCCCCAAAGTAATCGGCTCTTTTACCTGTAAAAAAAAATACAAACAACCCCCAACAGTAAAACCCACCACCCACACAAACAACCCCCCAAACAAAATACTTTCTAAAAAAAACCTAAGCTCCCCATTGCCCTGAAAAGGGCATTTGGATGGGCATTGCCCTTAAAAGGGCATTTAGTTCTATTGCAGCCCAAAGTCCTAATCTAAAACTAAAACCCACCCAATACATCCTTAAAAAATCCTAACACTAACCCCAGAAGATTTACTTACAGTTTTGAAGATCGACATCCATTCTCCAAGAAGCCGGGAGAAGTCCTCAACAAAGCGGCCGAAGTCTTCACCCAGACGGCATCTTCTATCTTCATCCATCCGGCGTGGAGCGGCTCCATCTTCAAGACATCCGACGTGGAGCATCCTCTTCCTTCCGATGACTACCGACGAATGAAGGTTCCTTTAAATGACGTCATCCAAGATGAGGTCCCTTAGATTCCGATTGGCTGATAGGATTGAGCTTTCATCCTATTGGCTGATCCAATCAGCCAATAGGATGAAAGCTCAATCCGATTGGCTGATTGCAACAGCCAATAGGATTTTTTCAACCTTAATTCCGATTGGCTGATAGAATTCTATCAGTCAATCGGAATCTAAGGGACACCATCTTGGATGACATCATTTAAAGGAACCTTCATTCGTCGGTAGTCGTCGGAAGGAAGAGGATGCTCCGCATCGGATGTCTTGAAGATGGAGCCGCTCCGCGCTGGATGGATGAAGATAGAAGATGCCGTCTGGGTGAAGACTTCTGCGGGCTTGGATGAAGACTAATGGATGAAGTATAATGTAGGTGGCGGCGAAGTAGGGGGCAGCAGATTAGGGGTTAATAAGTATAATGTAGGTGGCGGCGGAGTAGGGGACGACAGATTAGGGGTTAATAAGTATAATGTAGGTGGCGGTGGGCTCCTGGAGTGGCGGTTTAGGAGTTAATAACTTTATTTAGTTGCGGCGGGGTCCAGGAACGGCGGGATAAGGGTTAAACAGTTTAGTATAGTGGCGGTGTTTAGTAACAGGGTACAAATAAGGCTGGGAAAAAGCCGAATAGCAGCGAGATCGATGACTGTCAGTTAACAACAGTCCGCTGCTCATCACCCCGTACTTGGTGCGCGGCTTTTTTACAGCTTTTTTGTTAAATATGGAGATTGTACTCAGGTCCACGGCAGCGATGTTAGGCGATGTCAGGCAAGCGTATTGGTGCCGGCGAATGCAGCACAGTTGACGGGTTGATAAATAGGCCCCTATGTGTTAATATGTGTATATTCACATATTAACACATACAGTATATATGTATTTTGTCATATACATATATATATTCGCTAGGAACACACAGTTCCCATAGACAGCAATGTAAAGGCACTTTTCAGTGCCGTTTTTTTTCTAACACCCCACTCCCACCAACCGTAAACCCCAAAAATTGTCTAGAGCAGTTGTTTTTTATTAAAAAAAAAGCTACATTTTTTTAATAAAAAACTAATGCCCTCTATTTCGAGGGCATTTGGGGCACTTTAAGAAAATTAACCAGACATCAGATCAAATTTTCTGAGCACTAATTGCTACCGCAAGCTCGAGGTAGCAATAACCAGTCACTTGTAATGGCTGATTATTTATCGTGATCTCGCAAATGGGCAAATTTGCCTGTTTGCAGGCACACATTAATTTAGTGCTCCACTTGTAATCTGACCCTTATTTGGTGAAGTTGTATGATTTTATGTGCACAGTGTTTTTTTGTATTTTTGGATTCACTTGCTGTTATTTTTTTGTGTGTAATTAACAGTTATTGTGACACTAATGTTTTATTTATATCACATTGTTTTTTTGCTGCAATATGCCCAACAAAGCAAAACAGAAAACAAATATAAATATATATGTGTGTTAAATCTGCTCTCCTTATACTCCCCACCAATGCAGATCAGGTATTGAAGATTAAATGACCACTAAACACAATAGCATAACATAATCAATAAATGCATAATTAAAAGACAACGTAACAGTACTTAGTTCGAATTTCAAATGAGTAGTAGATTTCTTTTTCTGACAAATGTCAAAACTAGTTACATTTTTCCTTCCTAATGCATCATGTGACAGCCACCAACAAATCACAAGATGCATAAAAGTATATCCTGTGTATCTTGCACATGCTCAGTAGGAGCGGGTGCCACAGAAAGTGTGAATATAAAAAGACTGTCAACATTTAGATAATGGAAGTGATTTGGAAAGTTGTTTAAAATTGTGTGCTCTATCTGAATAATGAACGTTTATTTTGACTTAACTGTCCCTTTAACATTTGAATATAGACAACTGGTTTGACATTTTAAATTTTATGTTATATTCTATAAAAGTGATGAATCAGGACATCATATCCTGTTAGTGGAGCCTAGGTTAGCTCACAATAGAAAACATACCTGTTGTCCGTATAAGTTTGCAGAGAGAGACCTACAAGTACAATTTTCTGACGCTTCATTAAATGTACAAATTATTCTTTGTGGAGCAAGTACACCTTTTAGTAGTTTACTTTCAAACCATTTGGCCATGTAATTAGTATTACCATATTATAACTTATATGTATGTTTTTTTCATTCAACACCACTTGAGGGAGCTCTTTATACACACAAATCTAACAATTCATCTCACTACTGCCGTGACTGGTTAAATTTGCAGCTATAAAGTACTAAGATAATGAAATTGCTTTATCACCATCTATCTTTAAAGTGAATGTAAATTTTGATGCTAAAGTGCCCGTTTTTTAAAAATTCGATTAAAAACAGGGGCACTTTAATTCATCAACATTTACATTTCACTCCTGTTGTGAAAAAAAAAAACTTACCTTTTAATCTTCACAGCAGCTCCGGCTTCCTGTGGTCGTTGCAAGCCATTTCTGACGTCAGAAATGATGGCTAGGTCATCCTTCAATCACGGCTTCCCCCCAGGGGAATCAGTGTCTGATTCAATGCAGTGATTGGAGGAAGCCGGATTCCTCATTTGTGAACTGCTTGTGCAATGATAAATACCGACAGTGTATGTTGTCGGCATTCAGCGATGTCTGACTGTCGGACATGATACGCTACAGCATATCATGTCGGACAGACATTGATAAATCAGCCCCATAGGGTCCAACTGATTCATATTTACCTAATCTTACCACGGGGAAGTGGACTTAACTAAATCACTTTTGATTGATGACTTACGTGCTGCTTGCTGTGCATGTGAAAACATCACCTGGGACCATTTTCTAACCTAAATTTCCACAAAAAGCTCCAAATTGCATAAACTAGATTTGCAGCATTTTGTTGAAAAATAAATTAAAGCAAGTGGTGACTAATGTCCCTTTAATTTTATGTAAAAGGATTAAATGGGTCTTGGTTCACTGGGCTAAATACTTTTTTTTATTATATATAGGTATTCATAATTTTAAGGGTAACAGTAACACAAAAAGTATTAAAACACAGGATTTTGTCTACTTGCAAAATAAAAATAACCATTGGTTTACACATTATTGATTTCATACCATAAGCATATGTTTTTTGTTCCAAATATTGGCTTAATGGATAAATACTAAATATTTGTTTTTTTATTTATTTTTTTAAAGAAAATGTCATTCTTGTTTCATATTCTCAGCCTGTTCAAGTAGGTACTGGTGGGATATGAAGAAAAAAAGGAGAAAATAAAAAAATAAGCATATTAATTTCTCCAGAGTGCACACATTAAACCTAGATATGTGCATGGCGAAAAAATTCTGTTCGGTTCGGATCTTTTTTGAATTTCGGTTCGGATCGATTCGAATTCGGAAAAATTTGAATCAATTCGTTTCGGATTCGTTTCGGATTCATTCAGATTCGAATAAATTTGGCTGGATTCGGTTTGATTCAGTTCAGTTCGGAAATCAATTCGTTTCGGATTCGTTTCGGATTCATTCAGATTCGAATAAATTTGGCTGGATTCGGTTTGATTCAGTTCAGTTCGGAAATTCGGAATTTCGGTAAGTGTTAGGTGGGATGTGCTGTGTATTAGACTAGTAATATGTACTGTATATTAGGTGTAACCCATAGCAGAGTGATATAACCTAATATACTGTACAATACTAGTGTAATCCATGGCCATCCGAACCTACCAAATAAATCCGAATAAATCCGAACTAATTCGGATTTATTCTATAAATTTGGCACTATTTTAATTTGGAAATCCGATTCGATCCGAATCCCGAATTTTACGAATTCGGAAGAATTTCCGAATCGATCCGAAACGAATCGCACATGTCTAATTAAACCCCTGGCAAGCAAAGCGCACAAATTTGCATTGTCTTAGACCTGCACAAACATGGCATGAGTTAAAACAACTATTACTTAGATTCTTTTCAATCTCGTATAACTAAGCATTACAGAAAGTAACCACTTTGAGAAATAAAAGCTGAGAAAAAAAGAAATCTTGTCCAAGAATTTGCTACAAAATTTGTGAGAAATTTTCTTTTGCGTTTGAAACAAATTAGTAGAATTTGGGTCTTCTGAGCACATACGTAACAAACATGTATATGTTTTGTAAACCTCAGCTAGCACAAACCACAAATTAGCAACAAAATTCCTGTTATTAAGGCTAAACACTATCAGTTCCACTGTGACACTAAAGACATATAGGGGCCGAATTATCAAGCTCCGAACAGAGCTTGATGCCCCGTGTTTCTAAAGACCGCTGCTCCATAACCTGTCCGCCTGCTCTGAGGCGGCCAACAGACATCGCCGGAAATCAACCCGATTGAATACGATCGGGTTGATTAACACCCCCTGCTAGCGGCTGATTGGCCGCGAATCTGAAGGGAGGGGCATTGCACCAGCAATTCACAAGAACTGCTGGTGCAATGATAAATGCCGACAGCGTATGTCCGCTCGCATCATGATAAATAGGCCCCATAGTATTTTACCCAAGTCATTGTTTCTCAACTCCAGTCCTCAAGTGCCCCTAATAGGGAAGATTTTCATGATGTATTAAAGGGACATTCCAGCCCAAACTGAAATGTGCACAGGTACATTCCACTTTTGAATAAGAACATGTTTGCAATACTCACGTATTAGCAAAAATGCTTCTAGTAAAAGCTATAGCTGTTAAAAAATATATTTAAGTATGCACCGTGCACTATAATGAGAGCTTCATGATGATGACAGTACAACAGTAACTCCCAAATCTGCAGTAAATGAACAACAAGGCAGAGCCGGTGAATCCAGCACCAAATGAGCTGTAAAATAAGGTGCAATCAAACAAGAAGACGTCGCCCAGAGAGCACAGTGAGAAGCTGCAGTAACAAACGTTGGTTTATAACAAAACTCACCCTGCTATAGTAAAGCTACAGACACCGATATTCCCTTTGGCTACCGTGGGGCAAAGTGATCCTGAGAAGCGTGTCCACTCACAGGTGCAGCCTAGGGGGAGTATGTACAAGGGGTTCCTGGGGGGTCACGTCTCAGATCCACTCTGCTTCTAGCTTGTATTTCTGGTCAGTGTGCATTGTGCTATACTGGGGTGTTCTGTAACTCCTGTCTGTACTCAGCCTCTGCCTGGCCATCAGACCTCAGCACATGCCGGACACTAGGGCTGCGGTTGCCTAGTCTACCCAGCTCCTTTAGCTCTGGCAGACTCGGGGCGGTGTGCTGAGCTTGTTCCATCTCAAGGCACTCCCTGATTAGATATAGGAGGAGGCTGTGTGGCACCATTGTCTGGGTGACTGAACGAGGTTCCCAGCAATGCACATGGCCAGTGGCGACTCTAGAAAAAATATATAGGGGGGGCACATAAGATACCACAGTCAAACTGGGGGGGGGCACTAATAATTTTCACCACTAAATCATACCACTGAAAATAAACTAAATAATACATAAATAAGATTCCAAAATACCAGAGTAATGCGGTATGCAATGATACCTTTTTATTGTACTAACCTAATACTTAAAAGAGAAGCTTTAAACAGTTTTCCTTTCTTCCGCAGGTATTGCTTCAGACCTGAGAAAGAGAGGAAAACTCTCAAAAGCTTTTCTTTTCTGTTATTAGCAAAAATGTTATCATTGTTTCTAGGGAATATGTAAATATGCTGTGCATAGCCCATCTGAATCTTAAAACAGAGCCTGATCAGAGAGCTGGTGCAGGTGTGCATTAGATCAGTGATAATAACTTAACCTAGTATTATAAGAGCCATGATGACAGCTCTCTGCGCAGGTACAGTATTTGAATTTAGTTGTATAGTCTTTTCATCTACACGCATGGCTTTTTAAACTCCCTGTATAACTTATTATCAGCTCATGAAAACATCCAGCTTCAGCAAAAAAAGGCAAGAAATCACACTTAACTAAACTTACTGGCAGGGTTATCAACCATACACCGTAGTTGTACTACATGAAGGGCTTACAACTTAATTACTGATATCACATGCAATGATTCTTCAACCAGGAAATATTACATTAAACAAAAGTGACTCATTTGTAATATAGAATATAGAAAGTCTATTTTTTACCAATTCATTTACATGCAACAACACCTAATGTCACGTGTTAACACTGAATTTACAATTCTTATTTTTAATATTATTGTTTTAGGGTTTGCCAGGAAAATTTCAATCCAAGTGCAAAAGGAACTGCTGGGGGTGGGGAGAAGGTAATATAATTTGCTAAAATATCCTTGTTTCATAATTGATCTATTGACTTCTAAACTATCATCATTATCATGATTGATCTTTTCAAGTTTTTCCTAATTCCTACCTACCCCACCACCAGAATCAGCTGAGCTCTCTTACCGAAGTTACCGGGACGACGTTGTCACAGTCTACAGACCGCAGGTCTAATGCAATGAGCCGCCGCTGCCACGTTGTCAGTGGTCAGTTAGAGACAGCACACAGACTGTGCCACTGTCTGCCAGCCCAGCTCCTTCCCCCGCGCTTCTGCAGAATCGACTGCACACAAAAGTGACATCACCTCCTGCTGCTGCTGGCTTGCTCCTCCCTCTTCCAGTCTCCGGTCATGCTGTCTGCAGTGCTGTGGTTAGGGAATGACGTGACCACACTGGAACTGACAAGACAACTGATCTGGAGGAGAGGAGGAGCCGAGCAAAAATGCCAGGCCAGCGCACAGCACAGCACAGCACAGCATGATGATGCCATTACTTTTACACATGGAGTAATTAGCTGCCGCGTGTTGAGCCGGCATGAGGCACGTGCTGTGCTGTGGTGTGAGGCAGGATTTGAAGACTTCCTCCTCCAAATTTGAAACTATATGAACTACCAGAGCCAGTCGGACCGCCGGTCGGTCAGGGACTTCACTGAGACGGAGGCGCGCTGCCTTTACCCTCATGGTCTCACTCTCAATCAACATCACTTGTCCCCACAGTCTCAGACAGCAAATCAAATAATTATAAACACAATTTTAAAATAAATAATCTCACATTGTCACACATTGATAGTAACTCCTGACTCCTTATCCCAACCAACCCAGTCCCTCCTGGTCCTCTCTCCACCTCTAGAATTATAAAAGTGTTAGTGTCGGCACTGCCGGGGCTTGTAGTTGCGGGGGGGGCAGGCGGGGGGGCAAGCCATTTTCGTGGGGGGGCAAATGCCCCCCCTAGCCCCCCTGTAGCGACGCCACTGCACATGGCCCAGATGCAAGGATGGTTTTACAGGCAAGGCACCCTTCTATGAAGGGCATCTGCCTACATTGTCTTATTATAAAAACGGCCCTGGCCGTAAGAACCTATCGGCAATTTTCAGAGCTGGATTTATTCTTATGAAAGTGCAACACAGATGGCATAAGAACCTTGTGCAGCGAAGAGGTAAGTAGCGCAGTGATGGGCAGCAGTTAGTAAATATATATGTATATGATTATATATATTTATATGTTAATATGTGTATATGTATCCTACCCATAACATTATAATCCCAGCACTTACTCTAAATCTCTAAATGTAAAAACCTAACTCAAGCTGTAAACTAAACTCCATAATCCTACCCCTAACACTAGCTCTAAATGTAGCCCTAAATCTATAACCTTAAAACTAAGTCTAACACTAACCTTAAATTCAAAACCATATTCCTAAACCTAAACTTAAAGTAACATTAAAGTGAAAAAATGTAAATGCCCTAAATCATAAAAGCATGTCATTTTAGCACTACTGGCGCAGAAATAAATACTACAGTATGTGTGGGGTCAAATACATAGTTAAAGTGGCACTCAGGAGTGGTCAAGTGGCCAGGAAGCCAATCCCAGCTGTGACTACCACTGCTGATTAACTTAAAAGCTGTATCAGTTTGGGACCAGCAGATCTCTGCTTCATAGTGGTTAAACACATAGGATCCCATGTACTAACCGGTGTGCGGACAAACTTCTCAACTTGAGAAGTTGCCCGCATGCCTTCGCTGCATATAGGCAGTGGATCTGTTCGTCTGCTAGCCGTATGCATTATTACACACTCCGATGAGTGTGTAATGCCCGCCCCTTCTCTCGCTTGACCAATCGTGTGAGAGAAGGGTCTGTCAATCACTCCAAACCAGCGAATTCTGGGTGATTTCTCTTGCCACCTCAGAGGTGGCGAAGAGTGTAAGAGCAGCAGTTGCATGTGCGAACCTGCGCCCCAAGAGTTCTGGAGCAGCTTATGCTGCTTTGTACATGCAGCCCATAGCACTAAATGATTGCTAGAGCTAAAATGTCATTCTCTAACAAATTAGAGCATGTAATTTTTGCAATATAATATCCACCTAACCCTATCTCTACCTTTAGCCCATAATCTCTAACCCTAACTTGTAAACCTAGCTCTCTATCTAGCCCAGGGGTGGGCAATTATCGGCCCTCCCGATATAGACTACATCTCACATAATGCTATTTCAGCCATAATGCTGGCAAAGCATCATGGGAGATGTAGTCCATAACAACTGGAAGAATGATAGTTGCCCACCCCTGATCTAGCCCTACCTCTCTAACTCAAATCAGAGCCATAATAGAATCAACGACTCAGAGGGATACCAGGTTCTGAACCAAGCTTATAAATCTTATGCAAGAAAGATTTATTGAAGTACTAAATATATATAAAATAAATCTTTATGAAAACTAATAAAATCACACATTTCAGACAAAAAGATTACCTACCAGCTGTGTTTTTTCTGTAGTAAATGACATATGAGCTCATTTTGAATTCCTTAGAAAATGTGCTTTGTAACCAAACATGGTTTGATAGGGTTATTTTACTGTCATGAGATAGTTTATTGTTATTTGGCATGTGGTATGTATTTAAGCATTCTGTACTATTAAATACTTTATGTACAGCTATATAAATCCAATGTATACTGTAGTCTATTACAAATTAAAGGGATAGGAAACCTTTCTTTCATGATTTAGATAGAGAATACAATTTTAAACAACCTCTATTATCAAATTTGCTTCATTCTCTTTATATCCTTTGTTAAAGAAGCATCATGTACTACTGGGAGCTAGCTGAACATATTAGGTGAACCAATGACAAGCGGCATAGATGTACAGCCCCCAATCAGCAGCCATCTCCGCATAGTTCATTGCTTCTCCTGGGCCTATCTGGTGTTGTTATAATTATTATTATTATTATTATTATTATTATTATTATAATAAGTTATTTTTAGAGCTGCTTTTAAACAAAGCATAACAAAAGAACAAATGGAATTTGAAAACAGAAGTAAATTGGAAAATTGTTTAAAATTGCATGATCTGAATCATGAGAGAAACGTTTTGGATTTAATGAAAGATTTATTTTGACTTTAATGTCCCTTTAATGGGGCCGATTCAACAACCCCCGTATTGGCCCCAACGTAACTGTTTCTGCGCAAGCCTGAAAGCTTGCCGGAAACAGGAATTAAGAACCAGCGGTCTAGAGAGCTCCTTAACTCATACGCCTCCTCTGAGGCTGCGGTCTGCAATCCGCCCTATCATGTACGATCCGGTTGATTGACACCCCCTGCAGGGGGCGGCATTGCACAAGCAGTTCACCAGAACTGCTTGTGCAATGTTAAATGCCGACAGTGGATCATGTCCGCCAGACATTGATAAATCGGCCCCAATGTATCTTTTAATAACATATCAACATACAATGTTGTTAGTGGTATAGAAACTAATTAAATATCGTTCATTTTAGTTTTAAAGGGACAAGAAACCCAAAAATGTTCTTTCATGCTGTGGATAGATTATACAATCTTAAACAACTTTCCAATTTACTTCTATTTTCTTCATTCTTGTGTTATCCTTTTCTGAAGGAACAGCATTGCACTACTGGCAGCTAGCTTAATGCATCTAGTTAGCCAATCACAAGAGACAAATGTGTGCAGGCACCAATAAGAAGCTAGCTCCCATTAGTGCAGGATATGTGAGTATTCTTTTTCAACAATGGATACCAAGAGAATGAAGTACATTTGAAAATAGAAGTGAATTTAAAAGTGAAAAAAGAATATGGTGTTATGTGTTACAGTATTTTATGTTTGTGCTATTACTTGCATATAACTGTGTATAACCACTGCAAAAGGGATAAAAACAGTTTTTAAAAAGTCAGCTCCAACACAGTAATGTATTACTGGGACTCAGCTAGCAGAACCCAAATTGTGAGCCAATGACAAGGTTTTTGCGTGTAGCTACCAATCACCAGCTAGCTCTGAGTAGGGTGCTGCCGCTTCTAAGCCTATATAGGTATGATTTTCAACAATAGATATCAAAAGAATACAATTTCATTTTATAATAGAAGTCAATTGAAAAGTTACTTAAAGTGAAAGTAAATCCTAGCGTTTTACAAACGCTAGGATTTACTATTGACACAAATAAAGGGCACTTTCATTCATGAAGTATAAGATACTTCATGTAGAATGCTCCTTTATTTGATTCAATCGATCGCCGCTCTTAGCTGCTACAGCAGCGCATGTCTAAAAAATTTTTTGGCTAATAGCTGTGTGGAAAATCCGGCTCCCATGGGCACCAAGCCGAATTTACCACACGGCTATTGGCTAAGAGGTGAAAACGTCACCTCATAGCCAAAACATTTTTTAGCCGTGGGCTGCTGTAGGAGCTAAGAGTGGCGATTGATTGAAACAAACAAAGGAGCTTTCTACATGAAGTATCTTATACTTCATCAATGAAAGTGCCCTTTATTTGTTTCAATAGTAAATCCTAGCGTTTGTAAAACGCTAGGATTTACTTTCACTTTAAAATTGCATGCTGTGTAGGATACATAAAAAAATAATTTTGACTTTCACGTCCCTTTAAGTTTGCTACAGTCACTTTGTATGTACTATAGAGAACAACAAATATATCCACAAGAAAAGTGATCATCACTATAGCCAAAGGGGCATAAAAAATAAATATTAGATCACAAATATGATGAAGCTTTTTCTTATGACACCATTGTTTGCATATAACTATGAGTTTAGCCCCTGTAAAGCAGTTAAACACATAGTTAAAGTCGACCGCAGACCAGAAATTGGCTTCCACATCTTGAGCTGATCACTGATTTGTTCACCAACCCATGTTCCTCATAGGAACTGTAGTGCTTTGCTCCTGCAGAACTAGAACTGTGTTTAACTCCAGCGGAGGATTAACACATCATTCTCTGCAAACAAAAAGGCAGTTGTAAAATGCTCTAGCAAATTAGGCTATTTTTTATCTTTTAATTAATTCCCATGATACATGTCTTGTATCTGTTCACTAAATGTTTTGTAAACTGTTTCTTGATTTAAACAGAAAATAATCACAAAGTGAATTCCTTGAACTTTAACTAATGATTTTGGTGACTATACATATATTGCCTTCAGCATGAAACTTGTGTCGGATAATGTATGATGGATTCCCTTTAAAAGGACATAAAAGACCTTGCAATTGCAAGACTACTCTATTGTCTTAAAAAAGCTTAGCATAGCAGAGTATAAAAACTATTTGAGTGAATAAAATCTTGCATACTGCAATCGTTTTTCAACAGCCAAACTTCCTCAACCACTTGTCAAATTTGGGGTACTCAACTCCGATTTATTTCTGGAGTAGATATGGCTTGCTTTTTTGTAGTATGTCCTCTGAGGCTAATTAGGGAAAAATAGCTCATGCTTTTTCTGGTATCCTCTAAAGCAGGGTTCTTCAAACCACGGGTCGGGACCCATTACTGGATCGCAAACACCATGTTTATTGGATCATGACTTGTGTGTGTGCTGTAGGAGATTGTGTGTGCTGTGGTGTGTGTTATATGAGTGTGTGTGTTGTGTGTGTTGTATGAGATTGTGTGTGGTGTGTTTGTTGTATGAGAGTGTGTATGGTGTGTGTGCTATATGAGAGTGTGTATGGTGTGTGTGTTGTATAAGAGTGTGTGTAGTATGTGTGTTGTATGACAGGGTGTGTGTTTTGTATAAGAGTTTGTGTGTATTGTGTGTACTGTATGAGAGTGTGTGTGGTACGTGTGCTGCATGAGTGTGTGTGTGTGTGTTGTATGAGAGGGTGCATGGTGTGTGTGTTGTATAATAATGTGTGGGGTGTGTGTGTTGTATGAGAGTGTGTGGTGTGTGTGCTGTTTGAGTGTGTGTGTGGTGTGTGTGTTGTATAATAATGTGTGGGGTGTGTGTGTTGTATAATAATGTGTGGGGTGTGTGTGTTGTATGAGAGTGTGTGGTGTGTGTGCTGTTTGAGAGTGTGATGGTGTGTGTGTTGTATAATAATGTGTGAGGTGTGTGTGTTGTATGAGAGTGTGTAGTGTGTGTGCTGTTTGAGAGTGTGTGTGGTGTGTGTGTTGTATAATAA
The DNA here is from genome assembly GCF_027579735.1 of Bombina bombina. Classification (NCBI taxonomy): domain Eukaryota; kingdom Metazoa; phylum Chordata; class Amphibia; order Anura; family Bombinatoridae; genus Bombina; species Bombina bombina. The sequence continues at coordinate 64,205,028 of NC_069507.1, forward strand.
TGTGTGGGGTGTGTGTGTTGTATAATAATGTGTGAGGTGTGTTTGTTGTATGAGAGTGTGTGGTGTGTGTGCTGTTTGAGAGTGTGTGTGGTGTGTGTGTTGTATGAGAGGGTGCGTGGTGTGTGTGCTGTATGAGAGTGTGTAGTGTGTGTGCTGTTTGAGAGTGTGTGTGGTGTGTGTGTTGTATAATAATGTGTGGAGTGTGTGTGTGAGTTGTATAATAATGTGTGAGGTCTGTGTGTTGTATGAGAGTGTGTGGTGTGTGTGCTGTTTGAGAGTGTGCATGGTGTGTGTGTTGTATAATAATGTGTGAGGTGTGTGTGCTGTATGAGAGTGTGTGGTATGTGTGCTGTTTGAGAGTGTGTGTGGTGTGTGTGTTGTATAATAATGTGTGGGGTGTGTGTGTTGTATAATAATGTGCGTGGTGTGTGTGTTGTATAATAATGTGTGGGGTGTGTGTGTTGTATAATAATGTGTGAGGTGTGTGTGTTGTATGAGAGGGTGCGTGGTGTGTGTGTTGTATGAGAGGGTGCGTGGTGTGTGTGTTGTATGAGAGTGTGTAGTGTGTGTGCTGTTTGAAAGTGTGTGTGGTGTGTGTGTTGTATGAGAGGGTGCGTGGTGTGTGTTGTATGAGAGTGTGTGTGCTGTGTGTGTTGTATGAGAGTGTGTGTGGTGTGTGTTGTATGAGAGTGTGTGTGGTGTGTGTGTTGTATGAGAGTGTGTGTGGTGTGTGTTGTATGAGAGGGGTGTGTGTGTGTGTTGTATGAGAGTATGTGTGTGTTATTACCTTTTACAACACTTGCAAGTTTGACTACAATCAGAAATAAAGTACACACACATTTTACTCACTTTGATAAAATAAATTGCAACTATCTTTTATATTACTTCAGAAATTTTCAGACCTAGGGGCCTATCTATCAAGCTCCGTATGGAGCAGACTCGCCAGAAACACCAGTTATGAAGCAGCGGTCTGAAGACCGCTGCTCCATAACCCTGTCCGCCTGCTCTGATGAGGCGGGCAGGAATCGCCGGAATTCAACCCGATCGAGTGCGATCGGGTTGATTGACACCTCCCTGCTGGTGGCCGATTGGCCGAGAGTCTGCAGGGGGCAGCATTGCACCAGCAGCTCACAAGAGCTTCTGGTGCAATGCTGAATCCGGAGAGACTATTGCTCTCCGCATTCAGCGATGTCTGTCGGACCTGATCCGCACTGTCGGATCAGATCCGACAGACATTTCATAAATAGGCCTCCATGCGTAAAAATAGGGTTGCAAAGGTATGTGGTATCATTGCACTGGGCCTTGGGAAAAGTTTAAAGAACCCCGAAAGGACCAATTTTCATTGTCTTTATGTTATAAAGATTATAAATGGCAAAAAAACAAAATATTTGACTGAAATACATGTGAAAAATAAAAATACTAATTTGAGGGAATGGTTACATAAGCAAAAGAATGGTCCAAGGCTTTTGACTCAGTTCACCAAATTATTCTACCACATAATTTAGTAACAGAAAAGACCGTGCTTTACTCTAATCACAGCAAGTTAAAAATGTTTCCTTCAACCCCAGATCTAAGATCTTTAGATTATGCAGCCAGATATTCCGGTTTCTGCCAGTCAGTAAGAGATGCAGATATGTATTTATATAAAGTTTTATTCTGCCCAAAGGTCATTGGTTTTTCAATGGCAGGATAATTCTTTATAAATCTGTCAAAATAAAATAATGACGTCTCCTATTACAGTTTTTTTCAGACTAGATGCCAGCAAAATATTTAAGACAAATACATTTTCAGTGTCTGCATTGTTGTGTGTGTGTGTCTGTCTGAACCTATTCTATCTAGATATATTATAGATAGACAGACAGACAGATAGATAGAAAGACAGATAGATAAATAGACAGATAGATAGATAGATAAATAGAGAGACAGATAGATAGATAGATAAATAGACAGATAGATAGATAGATAGATAGATAGATAGAAACAGCAGACACCTAAAATGCTTGGCTCCTTAAAGGGACACTGAACCCAAAATTTTTCTTTCATGATTCAGATAGAGCATGACATTTTAAGCAACTTTCTAATTTACTCCTATTATCAAATTTTCTTCATTCTTTGGTATCTTTATTTGAAATGCAAGAATCTAAGTTTAGATGCCGGCCCATTTTTGGTGAACAACCTGGGTTGTCCTTGCTGATTGGTGGATAAATTCATCCACCAATAAAAAAGTGCTATCCAGAGTTCTGAACCTCAAAAAAAGCTTAAATGCCTTCTTTTTCAAATAAAGATAGCAAGTGAATGAAGAAAAAATGAGGAGTAAATTAGAAAGTTGCTTAAAATTGCAAGCTCTATCTGAATCATGAAAGAAAACAATTGGGTTCAGTGTCCCTTTAATTGTGTGCCTCTATGTACACACACAAACAGACATGTGATAAATGGCCATAGTAGTAGAAAAATGACATGCTCTAATTTAGGCAACTCAGATGTAGAACTAACGCTGCTGTTTGCAACAGCTGTGGTTTCTGCTCAGAACCAGCAGCGCTCTGCAGGTCCCAAGTGGTACTTCTACTGTGTGTTTAACTCCTTTGCTGGGGTTAAACACACATTAGTACAGGGTCAATAGTCTTAAAATTCAACACTGCTCGAATGAATTAGAGCATGTCATTTTTTTATTAGTATAGCCCTTTAAGGACTACACATTTCCTCTAATTCACTAGTGCCTGAATAAAGAGAAATTGCTGTAATTAAGAAACTTCTTACTTTCTAAAAAGTACCTTTTTTCCTGATTGGTCACCTACAGTGATATTTTTTCATCCTGGTTTTATATAAATGGAAATACATCTCAAACAAACATGACAGATACAAAATAAGATCTTTATTATAACAACACAAACAACATTTGTTATAACATGACACATAATATAAAGCACCCGTTTATAACATCAGTAAATCAGAATAGCAAAAAAGATCCAAGTAAAATAGATATTACTCTTAATGAATTGTCTTAACCGGCTTTAAAGGGACACTGTACCCAAATTTTTTTCTTTTGTGATTCAGAAAGAGCATGACATTTTAAGCAACTTTCTAATTTACTCCTATTAGCAAATTTTCTTCATTCTCTTGGTATCTTTATTTGAACTGCAAGAATGTAAGTTTAGATGCCGGCCCATTTTTGGTGAACAACCTGGGTTGTCCTTGCTGATTGGTGGATAAATTCATCCACCAATAAAAAATTGCTGTCCAGAGTACTGAAACAAAAAAAAACTTAGATGCCTTCTTTTTCAAATAAAGATAGCAAGAGAACAAAGAAAAATTGCTAATAGGAGTAAATTAGAAAGTTGCTTAAAATTGCATGCTCTATCTGAATCACAAAAGAAAAAATGTGGGTTCAGTGACCCTTTAAGTTAAATAAGAGATAATTGGATTCTGTGTGCTTGTCTTAATTTGTGTATTTATTTATGTATGAATGAAGGTATTTCCCCACTTACCTAGTAACACTAACAAAATTGGTGTTACAATATCTAGAAAATGTGCATTATTTTGTTAAAGGGATATGAAACCCAAATTTATTTATTTCATGAGAAGATAGAGCATGCAATTTTAAGCTAAATGTAGCCACCAATCAGCAAGCACTACCCAGGGTGCTGAACCAAAAATGGGCAGGCTCCTAAGCTTACATGCCTGCTTTTTCAAATAAAGATACCAAGAGAACAAAGAAAAGTTGATAATATGAGTAAATTAGAAAGTTGGTTAAAACTGCCTGTTCTATCTGAATCATGAAAGAAACCCATTTGGGCTTAGTATCCCTTTAAACAAGTTGTATCTCTTTGTAAAACATAACATCACTGAAAACCTTCTGAGATTTATACAAAAAATGTTATTAGTCAAAAACCTGCTTGCTGCAACATAAAAGGCTTAATCATATTCTGTATCTCGTTGTTTGTGTCTTTATTATACCTTAAAGGGATATGAAACCCAATTTTTTCTTTCTTTCATTTTTCAGAACATGTGATTTTAAACTTTCTAATTCACTTCTATCATCAAATTTTCTTTATTCTCTGTATTTTCTATTATTATGTTCAGGAGTCTGAAGCACTATATCGCAGCAGTTTTACAAGAATGATATACATTTACAAGAGCACTATATGGCAGCAGTTTTACAAGAATGATATACATTTACAAGAGCACTATATGGCAGCAGTTTTACAAGAATGATATACATTTGCAAGAGCACTAGATGGCCGAACTACTAGTACTGCTTCAGATGCCTACTTAGGTATCTCTTCAACACAGAATATCATGGAAACGAAACAAATTTGATAAAAGGAAATTGGAAACTTTTGTAAAATCGTATGCTCTGTCAGAATCACAAATAAAAATCTTTAGGTTTCATAACCCATTAACATTTAAAAACTCATTAAAAAAACAGCTATGTATTAACAATTGCAGATCCTATTACTTTTATATGCCCAACACAATGTAATAGTCTGAGTAGTGGCAGGACTTTCCAGAACTTAAGTGTATATGTCAAAGACATGCTAGTGTATCTCAAGACAGCTCTTCCGGAAGTTTTTGTCAATAGAGGTGATAAGGTTAGAGTTCTTCTGATAGAGCCAGGCAATAGCAGGGTGTCTGCTCTTATCATTCAAGTATGTGCAATAGAGGGTTAAAAATAGACACTTCTAAGGAAAAGACGCCAACATGTCTATACACCTGCTTCCCCATACTCTCAAAAGTATAGTAATTCTAGTGCATTGAGATTTGTAGAGCAACATGTGATATGTAAGATATAGAGGCATATTTAAGAAATGTCTTGCAACGCCGTCCCCTGCTGACTCACAGCCAATGGGCCGCCAGCAGGGGGTGTCAATCAACCCGATCGTACTCGATCGGGTTGAATTGTTCCGATTCCTGCGGACAGGGTTATGGAGCTGCGGTCTTTGTGACCGCTGCTTCATAACTGCTGTTTCTGGGGAGTCTGAAGACTCGCCAGAAACACGGGCCGTCAAGCTCCTTTCGAAGCTTGATAGATAGGCCCCATAGTATGGTTACATATTAATGTATCGTTACTGCTGAAGACTATGCTGTGCTTTTGTATGGTGAAAAGAGATTGGCTCCATGTTTGTGCAGAAGACAAGAAAGAGGTTAGTATTGTAGGGATATCAATGATAGCTAATGGGCACTGTAAACTGATCGCGGTCTACACAGAACTAGACCTACTATGGGCCACATTTATCAAATGCCAGGAGAACAAGATTTGCTTCTGGGAACCTGTCCACCCGGCATTGTGGCAAACTGCTGCCTGCTTTTATCATTACACAAGTGGCCGCTTGTGAAACACCACCCCTCTCATGTGGTCAATCGTGCGTGAGCAGGGGCTGTCAATGACCCTGGTTGGATTAATCCACTGGTGTATGGGTTAGGAAACTGTGATATGATGACCACTGCTTGTTAAAGGACCATGATACCCAAATGTTGAAACACTTGAAAGTGATGCAGCATAGCTGTAAAAAGCTGACTAGAAAATATCACCTGAACATCTCTATGTAAAAAAGGAAGATATTTTACCTGAAAATGTCCTAAGTATTCAAACCCCATTGCAAAGGACTTTAAGCAGCAAATCAGTTTGTCTGTCCCGGGGTCGGAAAGGGAGTGAGCCTCGTGTACACTCATGTTATTTTTCATATTCAGTTTAATGGAGTTTACTATGAAATCTCATGACAGTTACATGAAATCTCATGAGATCAGAGTAAAAGAGTTAATGACCTCAACACTGATGATGCTGATTGGCTGCAGTTCATTTCTTCATTTTTTTTTAACTTGCAACTGGACAGCAGCTAAAGTATAACTTTTTACACAGCACGTACTCTGGTGAGCTGAGGAAGTTTTGAGGAAAAATATCTCCTTTTTTACATAAAGATGGTCAGGTGATATTTTCCTGTCAGCTTTTAAGAGTTATACTCCATCAGTTTCAAGTGATTTTATCATATGAGTATTATGTCCCTTTAACTATTGTCTGCAGGCTCCCTTATGCCAGCCTGCACAGAAGGCGTTTCAAAGCTGCATTTGCAGCTTGATAAACGAAGCCCTATGAGCTTTAACTTCTAATTAAACATGATTTTAGAATGATTTACACGTTTGTATTAACCATATTACGACAGCTTCTGTTTAATGGCAAACCCTAAATACTAGACAACAACGTGCAGTGACATTTACTGGACTTTACAAACACAAAATCTATTTATAAAAGAAAATATAAATATATAATATATGAAATAAATATTATGTTTGCATATTCCAGGTTTGGAACATGTACGTTTTTGGTGAGTAACATTCTTATTTAAGTGAAAAAGCATTCTATTTTGGGACATTATACACAAGCACAAACATACACATACATTTTTTTAATAAAGTTAAAACATTAGTTAAATAAATTATGTATAGTACAGAGCAAAGAGGCTTATTCTGATTTGAAGGGACATAGACAATTAAATCTGCATAAAACTGCAGGTTTGCAACTGAAAAAGAATTTGAGTACTGTATATTTTGTATACTTTGACACTGATATGATAGTATGGCAGATCACACATGTCCAGTATGAGAGAGGCTGAACTCTATACCAGGGCTTGACAAACCCAGGAACCAGGGAGCTACTAGCTCCTAGAAATTTACACCTGGTTCCTAACCTTTTAACAGATTTGTCGAACCCTGATCTATACTACTGTTTAACTACAGAGTCTTCCCCTTTTCTCTTCCACCAGTGTAGCATAACACTGATCCTGCTCAATTAATTTGCTATCATTGATTATTCATGTTTAATAACTAAATAAATCATTGCATATTGCTAATTTCCTTTCTATAAGTAAATATAAATAAAATGCATTTCTATATACAATTTTGTTTGCTTATATTTATCTGATACAGTCATATCCTCACAGGCTCATAGTCCATAGATGCTACAATTTTTGAAATTCAGAGTAAGGTGGCGATTTATTAAGCTGTCAACCAGCTTATTCCGCGCGATCCTTCAGGCTCGCCAGAATCAGGAATTAAGAAGCAGCGATCATAAGACCGTTGCTCCTTAACTCGTCAGCCACCTCTGAGGTGGTGGACAGCAATCAGCCGGATCGGATACGATCGGGTTAATTGACACCCCCTGATTGGCCGCAAATCTGCAGGGGGCGGCATTGCACAAGCAGTTCACTAGAAATGATTGTGCAATTATATATGCCGACAGCGTATCCTGTCCTCATTTAATGATGTGCGGCGGACATGATGCGCACATTGATAAATCTACCCCTAAGTGTTATTGCATTGTCTTTTTATTATGCACTTGTTAATTATTACATTTACTGTATTTAGTGGTTCTTTAAGTTTATTAATTTGCATTCTAAGGAGCTTATAAACACTGTATACTGTATAGCTAATTGCAGAAGCACTCCACAAAGGAACATTCTTTTTGTAGTGTTTGAAAGCCTCTGGCACTTTCCCCAGTCCAAAAAATGACACCTCAGTCCCGGGTTGGCTGGGAGTGGGCCTGTACCCAGTCTGGAGTCTTATGTTGTATAACAACACATGACATCAATATTTAACTGAAAACATTAATATATAGATAGTGCAGATAGGCAATTCACATTTACACTAGTACTGTTGTACAACATACTTAAAGGAATGTAATAACCTTCCAGAATACTAACTTGTATTAAAGGGGCTTATTTGACAGTAAGAGAGAAGAGGAAGTGCCGCTGCAGTGAGACCACATCCGGATGTGCAAACTATCTCGTAGCCAATACACGCCAAATTACAAGGGTAGAGTGGAGCCAACAAAAAATAGTAGCGGTGGACATCCGCAAAGGTACAGACAGAAAAAATGGCGTCTACAAGTCAGTATCTATGAGTAAGCGCCTACGGGCGTGAAACGTGTAAGATCAGCTGAGCCTCTCCACCTGTGTATTGTAACCGTACTATTTTTGTTTTAATGGATTAAAGTTTTTTGCACTGTTACTTGTAGCCGACATTTTTTCTGTCTGCTTATTTGACAGTCCAGCATTATGCTATTGTTTTATACATTTTTTTGCTGTGTTGTTAATTTTGAGTGAGCTTAGATTTTTAGAAAGTTAGTTTACTAACCATGAATTAATAAATATAAAATCAATACATTTGGATTATCTTACAGCTTTCATAGTAGAAATAGATATATCAATGTCTTGCCAAATGTTACAGTGACTGCGAATGAGTCATGACAGTTTGACAGCTGCAGAGCTAATATTTTTCAATATAACAAAATATGAAGAAAAAAAATAGTATATGTGAAAGAACATGATACTAAGCCAAATGTCATATCTCTTTAAACATTATCTATATTCCCAAATACCCTTATCACCTTATATTTGTTTTTTTTTACATTGTGTTTATCATTTTATTAACATCATCCTATTCCTGGATACAATCTCCTGTTCCTACTGTGCCCTAAGTGCTAGTGTAAGAGAATCATTGATACAACTTTTCTCAATGATCCATTTATTTTTATACTACTTTCCACCTTTTACCTCTTTCTAGTTTTCTTTTTAACTTTATTTAGTGTCATACACTGCTCTGCACATCTCTTTCTCTAAGAGCGCTATCTATGGGTATATGACATACAATTTCAATTTTCCAGCAGCTAAAGGTACATTTTTATTATTTGGTTCATGGTTCTCCCCTAGTTTGGAGTTTATCTTTCTGATATATCTAATCTCATCAAACTTAGATAAACGTCTGGCACTCATGTGATATAAATTACTTGTGGACCACATATACCATAGAAAAACGTCTCAGCTTCAAGTGTATTAATGGACAATAGGTAGCTTCCATCGTCCATATTTACTTCTCCAGTCTTAGGAGGGTTGAAGCTATAAGGAACATGTCAGACTACATACAATTCCTACTACCTGCAGCCACACTGAGCAACTTTCATATCTTCATATTTATTTTTTAAGGTGATCACCCCATTTTCATCTTTGTATAACACTTGTATTGACTCCAGCTGGGTGGGCACACAGCAAGGTTTCCTGATTTTTTGTGGACTATTGTGATGCATAAGCATCTGCACTATTGCGTGCTTGGTCGGTTTTAAGTTGTCAGTCAATGGATAATAGCACTCCCCTTTACACTGATTTGCATCATAGGATTTTGGTGCTATAATCCAAGAATTCCAACCAAGCTCCTCAAAATTCACTATTAGTGATGTTTTACGGCAGTAGTTGTCTTTCAAACTCCTTTTCCTTCTTTTTTTGTTAACTTCATCTTGTTTCTCATTGGTGATATCCTTGTAAAACGTTTGAATACCACTCGTTGGCTCGTGGGCTATCATTTCTCTTAACTCTGTTCTTGATTCTTTCATCTTGTTACACTTATCATCAGAGAACACAATAAGTAAGGGTGGATCACTACCATTTAATGTGACACCACTTTTAGGAAGAGCTTCCAGGGACTCATTTGTCTTCAGGAAAATTTCCAACTTGTTCTTATTCTGATCAGTTTTCAGCCATCTCTTCACTGCCCTAGTCACATCAATTGTCAACAACTTGCTTTTATCTATTTGTTTAGAATCAATCAAGGCTTTGGTGTCCCTGAGATTTTCTGATGGATCAAAATGGAGGACATCATAAACAAGCAGTTGTCCAATGTGTCTGTCATTGAGTGTCACGTGAAACTTAAGCTCTGCCCTAGTAACATCTTCATGACTTGGTACAGACGCATTAAACAGCAAAATGTGACTTTCAACTGTGTCTTCAATTGATGATGTCATCATAATGTCTGAAAGTGAAAAAAAATATATATCAATTTTCATATTAGATGTTTCTTCTACTTCTTTCTTACACCACAACTAAAGGATGAATTCTACTTGAAAAGCATTAAAACATTATTATTGCTATAACCATTTTTACTAATTTGATTTTGAGATGTACACTCTAAATACCCAATAAGACAAATCATTTAAATTATACTTGAGTGTTATAAGGGACTTAGATACTTTGTAAATCAGGAGTAAATAATAGTAAACTTAATATTAGGAAACAAATTAGCACCTTATACCTGAACATAACACGATGAGCTGCAATTTCTCATATTAAGTCACATTAATGCATGGATTTACATACCGAGAATGGTTTTGTTTAAAGAAAAAAAAAAATATTAATGCAAACTGTTTTATGTTTAAAGGGATAATAAACCCTATTTTTTTCTTTAATGATTCAGATAGAGAATACCATTTAAAACAACTTTCTAATTTACTTCCATTATCTAATTTGCTTCATTCTCTTGATATTCTGTCCTGAAAAGCATACCTAGATAGGCACAGTAACTGCTGATTGGTGGCTGCACATAGATGCCTCATGTGATTGGCTCACCCATGTGCATTGCTATTTCTTTAATAAAGGTTATCTAAATAATGAAGCAAATTACATAATATAAGTAAATTGGAATGTTGTTTAAAATTGTATTCTCTGTCTGAATCATGAACAATGTTTTTTGGGTTTAATGTCCCTTTAATATCATGAAACCTAACAAAACACATCCACTTAATTATTCTATTTCAACTTACAATACACTTATATTTGTCATATATTATAGTGCACTGAGAAATTACTTCAAATTCAAAATTAAACTTGCTTGATTCAGATAAAGCATGTATTTTAAAGACACTTTTAAATTCACTTCTATTTTCAAATGTGCTTCATTCTCTTGGTATCCCTTGTTAAAAAAGGATACTCACATATCCTACACTAGTGTGAGCTAGCTGCTGATTGGTTCCTGCACACATTTGTCTCTTGTGATTGCCTAGCTAAATGTGTTCAGCTAGCTGCTAGTAGTGCATTGCTGTTCCTTCAGCAATAAAAAACAAGATAATTTGATAATAGAAGTAAATTAAAAGGTTGTTTAAAATGGTATGTTCTATCCAAAACATGAAAGAATATTTTGGGGTGTCCTGTCCCTTTAATAACTCTTCATTACTGATACTTCACACATAAACTGAAACCAAAAAATGTCAATACCATTGTATCTAGATGCCAGTGCCCTAGATTTATAAAGGCTTGAAAACTCTCCTTAGTCTCTTGAATATTTGTGTTAATTGTCTATTCACTACAGTTTGCCCTCTTTACATTCTTTAGCTTAATAGAAAAGCATAAGAATTGTCAAGACTGCCATAGTACATCTCTATCAATAGTTTATAGGATACTGTTGTGTACTGGAAATTAATCTCTTAATTACTGCCTTTTGTTTGTTTTTTTATTTTACATATCTAATGTTTGATGCATATTCCAAAATTGCCCTTAAAGGGACAGTATACACTAATTTTCATATAACTGCATGTAATAGACACTACTACTAAGAATATGATGCATAGATACTGATATAAAAATCCAGTATAAAACTGTTTAAAAACATAATTAGAAGCTCTCAGTTTAGCTCTGTTGAAAAGGCAGCTGGAAAGCCCACTGCAAGTGGGAAATAAGACACTCCCCCTTCCTTTGCATATGAAAAGACACAAACAGAAGCAAGCTGGAGTAGGTATTTGACGGTATTCTCATAAAACTTTGGGGCTTGGTTAGGAGTCTGAAAATCAGAGCAATGTTATTTAAAAATAAGCAAAACTATACATTTTTTTAAAAAAAAAAACTTTATGTGCTATATAAATAGATCATCTACAAAACATTTATGCAAGAAAAAAAATAGTGTATAATGTCCCTTTAAGGATACATTTTCATGGTATGGCTAAATTGGTCCTTATTTTCTATATTAGCCGATGCTGCTGTTAACTTTTTTCAACATAAACAATTTAAGAGCATAAAGACAGTTAAGTATACTCTCACTTAAAGAGACCATATGGGAATATGCCTTTTTAATGCAGCTTTAATAAAAGTGATGTTTTATTACACACAAAAATTTGGTGAATGCAGTGTCTATTCTGGAGTGAATGGAGTAGAGCTGATGTATTACATTACCCAGCACCCCGGTATTTGTTGTTTGGATTGGTGAGTGCACTGGCAAACAAACTGCTATATTTATATATATAGCAGAAAATAATACTACTTCATAATGCCACCCGGCTACTTTTTTTATACATATACATATAGACAGCGAGAGACACCTGTAAAGGTAGAGAGAAATATAAAGCTACTATATAGGTTATAAGTGGATTTGATAACTTTTGTTGGTTCTCGGGGTATTCTAGTAAAGACCTGTCCCTAGCTACAATACTCAAAAGAGACCAATACCTGTTTATCAGGAAATTAAATAGTAAAATAATTTAAAAAAAAAATCTTCTGAAAATTGTGCAATATATTACTTTGTGGGAATAATATAAATAGTATACAACAATATTGTAATGAACTTCATAATTATTTAAGCTTCTAATGCTACATTTCCACACTTCCAAGTCTCGTTAACAATGTTTTAAATAAGAAAAGGGGTTGGAAGAAAATATTTTACAGGTCTCTAATCTGGGCAATTGGTGTGAGTTGGGTAAAAAAGACAGGTCACCAAATATTTCTGATAATACGTACATTAAGGCTACCTTTTCTAGTTGGAATTTAGGATTGGCTGTTAAAACCGAATTTGTCTATATCTATGGTTCCTTCCCCTCTCACCCCACTCATCAGAAATCCATCATTTGTCTTTCATGAGGTCCATTGCAGAAGGTAGGCCCTCAAATATTCTAATATACTTGATCTACTCCACAAAGGTCAATTTAAACGGCTCTTAAATATGATATAGTAAAAAACATTGGCTAATTGATATTTCCAGGTTAGGCACTTTTTGCAGTACCTCATCCATACATTTGACTTAAAGGGACACTGTACCCAAATGTTTTCTTTCGTTATTCAGATAGAGCATGCAATTTTAAAAAACTTTCTAATTTACTCCTATTATTAATTTGCCTTGGTTCTCTTGTTATCTTTATTTGAAAAAAGAAGGCATCTAAGCAATTTGTTTTGTTTAGCACGCTGGACAGCATTTGTTTATTGGTGGGTGAATTTATCCACCAATTAGCAAGAACAACCCAGGTTGTTCACCAAAAATGGGCCGACATATAAACTTACATTCTTGCATTTCAAATTAAGATACCAAGAGAATTTTAAAAAATTGATAATAGGAGTAAATTAGAAAGTTGCTTAAAATTGCATGCTCTTTCTGAATCACAAAAGGACAAATCTGGGTTCAGTGTCCCTTTAACTAGAGCTCTCTTATGCCGTTTAAAAAATTGTGCTCCTCCGCCATAGCAGCAAGGGACATTCATTCACTCTCTTATAAAAGTATTCAAGACTCACTTTATAAAAATAACTCATTGTACACAAACAAATTGAGAATATGATTTAAATAAAGCTTTTATCAGGAAGAATAGTATCACATGTTTACATTGTGTATGAAAATATCCTCCTATATTTTAACAGTAGAAACCTAATGGGATGGTGCCTCACTCCTCAGTACCTCCATGCTATTTACCCCCAGTGTCTGATGCTGGAGAAAAGTTGGCCAAAAACGTTCACTTTTACATTTCAGGTAGAAGTGTCAAACTGTTACAAAATTTGTGGATGAGATAATTAAGACTATAGCAACCATTAAGGAATACATAGAATAACAGAGATGTTTTATTCAATAGCCCCCTAAACAGTGCAGTAAATACAGACTTATCCTTTTTAAAAATTGGCAATTTCTCGAAATATCTTTCGGAAACAACAGACAATTCCTTCCCACACTAACTGGGTGAATTTAGTTGAGTTCACTTTGGTGTTGGAAAACATTTTTTTAATGTAATTCTGGACAAGGACATTTTTTCCCCCCATATATAGTTTTTATGGGAATCTAGACCTCAAAATTATTAGAGCCTGGTGACTGGTTTGGTCTAACTTATTCTCACAGTTAGGAATTATTTGTAGAAATACCAGAGGAAAGGAAATATTTCCTCTTTAGTTCTATTTCCCCCCACTTTTATTCCTTCTTGTCAGCCTTTCCTCTCTTTTGTGGGGTGGCCAAAGCTTGCTACTTCCTCCTGTATTTACACTGGTGGCATTTTATTGTATATAGCAATTTTGGATGTATGGTCATTTAACCTGCTTGTGTTGACAGTCAAATAGATGTGCTTCTCATGGGGTATCTAATTTGTTCTTAGAATTGACCTGCATCAATAGGACTTCATCTCTTCCCAGGTTTGCAGGGGACTGAGGTTTATTATTTTAGACAGTAAGTTTATATTTTTAAACATTTCTTTGATACATTTTGGATCATTGGAAGTATTGCATTGATTCTGTAATGTTTATGATTTGCTTCCTATTAATGTTTTTGTTTTTAGCGTACTTGGTTACACAAAGTATACAACCTACATTTTGTTCAGAACAGGTGACATTGTGAAGTTGCCAGTTGTGCAGTGTACTATTTTCTAATATTAAAACATTTTCTTCTAGCCAAAGCACAAATTAATTGCATAAATTAATATACATTTATCTAATGATAATTTGTGCAATAAACATTGAAACATTTTAATATTTGCTAATTTTAGCTTAATATTGTCTTACATTTTAGCTCATGGTAAAATCAGCTTGGTTGTGCTCATTAAAAAAGGTATTGGGGAGAAAACGGGTAAACAAAGTGGGGGGGGGGGGGTAACACATAAACAGATGCATATAAAAACTTACAATGTACAGAATTAAAACATTTCTGCTAGAAAAAATTTCTAGCTTTTGTATGCAATAAATTATAGTCCCCTTGTAAAATGCTAGTCTGTAAGTGGAAATTAAGATGCAGTTGTTAACAATAAAAATTGATTTTCAATATTGTTATAAATTTAACATGCATACACACACATATATACAGTATATAAAGGTAGAGACAGGTGCACTCTCACAAACTTGTTTCCTTGACCAGGGTGCTGAGTGAAATTTCAAATATAAACAGAAGAAAATAGCACTCACTGGGCTTGGCAGCAAAAGATGTCCTTTATTCAAGTGACGTTTCGGGGCATACCAGGTCTGTTTTCTTCTGTTGATATATATATATATATATATATATAAAGTTTAGATAAATATAAGCCAACTTAAGAATTGAAGCCATGTTTATGTGTATTAGAGACACAGGCATTACCTCTAAGCTATATTTCCTTTTCAATGTCTAAGACTCTACAGTCACAAACATTTAGAGAAGTCGTTTACCTTCAGTTTGATAACTGCGAACAATATTTGACATTGGCATCGAACTTTTATCTTTGGCATATCTGTTATATAAATCCATCATGTACTGAGGAGGCTCTGAATTTGTCCTCTCCAGGTTTGGAACATTTGATAGATTCAAACTCCTTAGAAAATCCTGCTTCATGTTTTCTATGAAAGCATCCAAACTTAAGGAGACCTCTTCTCTTTTTTCCTTGTGACCTCTGATAGCATCTTCATGTGTGAATTCCCGTAGCGACCTTGTGTGTGAGAATCCTGCTAGGGTAAGAAATAGTGAGCAGAAAACTGAAAGTGTTGCACTTCTCATGGTATCTTTGTCTTGAGTTGCCAATGTAAAAATGCTAAGAATCACTTTCTTCCCTCGATTACCATGGACAGATTTAACTTGAATAGTTTTTTTTTTTTTTTTTTTAAATCACAAGCTTGTCAGTTGTCATCCAGACCAAAATGTTCACTGCCTCTTATCTGAGGTTTGGATAGCTGCACATCAACTTAGCTTATCTCTTTAGTGTCTAGTTAATGAAGATACTGTAAACATGGAAGGTTTGTGCTGTGCAATAAGGAAAAGGACTTATGTGCTGCAGAGAAGAGGTCACTGCTTAATTAAAGATTCACTTTTCTTGGGCCAATATGGGCATGTTCAGTTTGTAAGGATCAAAGTTTCTCAAAACAACGTTTCTCACTAAAAAATGCATGACGACATTTAATTCCTCAATGTCAGAAATATCTAAGCAAGGAAGTAAACAGGCTGTATTGTATAATAATGCAAAGTATTTTTGCAGTGGTGATAAAAGGATTGGGTGTCTCATTGCCAGTGTGAATTTAACCAAAGGTTGTGAAACTATTGTGTTTACATCCGTAGGACTAAACATTTTAATTATAATTGTTTCTTCTTCTTAAATCTTTATGCTTTTTACATCCAAATGATTTGACTTAAAAATAATATAAAACTGGATGGTGGCCTTCGATTATGAGTGTTTTGTCACTTTTAAGAGCTCGATTAATCAAGCCCTTCTCCTCCTTAGACTGCAGGTTCGCAAAAGGAACCAGCAGTCAGGATATATCAAGCAGCGATCATTAGACCACTGCTTCCCTATCCTGTTCTTCATCTCTTAGGTGGAGAATTTAAATCTCCCCGGTCTCATTCGACTGGGGAAATTGACAATTCCTGCCCGCACATGATTTACTGTGCACGGCTAGGGCGGGTTTGCAATGTTATATTCCGGCAGCAGATTGCTGCCCCCCCAGATAGACAGGGGCAGATATGAATGCATTTGTCCACCAAGGATTGATAAATCGACCTCTTAGTCTGTGGACCACAGCTTCCAACAACATTTTGTATATGATTTTAATGCTACGAGTAAGGCATTCCTGCTGAAATGTACTCTAAAGCACAAATCTCAAGTGGAGCACTCATTATAGTGCTGACCAAAAAATCAGTATCGCTGGACCTCTCTAAAATTAGCACACAAATTGATATTAGGGGGTCAATTTATTAAATGCCGGGTGGTCATGATTTGCTGTACGCTGTCGACATTTAACATTGCACAGGCATTTCTTGTGAATAGCTTGTGCAATGCCGCCCCCTGCAGATTTGTGGCCAATCGGCCCATAGCAGGGGGTGTCAATCATCCTGATCATATATTATCGGGATGAATGCAGTCCTCCACCTAAAAGGTGGCGGAGAAGTTAAGGAGCAGCTGTCTTATGACCGCTGCTTCTTAACTTCTGTTTCCGGCGAGCCGGAAATTATGGGCCGAGATAGCAGCATCCGCTGCTTATTGAATCTCCCCCTAAAAGTCCATGGTAAAATAGATTTACCAGAAAAGGTTTAGCTGACATCGCTCTAGTGCACTCTATACTTTCAATGTATAGCACCACCTTGCTAAATATCGCTGATATTAGAAGTTGAAAGTTATTTGTCGCACTCAATTGAAAGCTAAAATAACGCTAGAAGAATTAGCGCAAAATGAGACCTGAAGAAAAGTGTAAGGGCTAAAATAAAAGTTTTACTGAAATTCTTTTTTGGAAAGGGTTAAAAAGGGTTATGGTATATGACAAGGTGTATAACTGGGAAGGGCTACAAAGAATATATCTATATCTATCTATCTATCTATCTATCTATCATCTATCTATCTATCTATCTATCTATCTATCTATATATAGTCACGTTGATTGGAGTAGCCGTGTTAGTCCAGAGATTTAGATATCAAAATAACAAGAGTATTGCTTCAGACTTGATAAAGGAAGGAACTCTTCCAAAAGCTTGTCAACTTATAAATGTATAGTTAGTCCAATTAAAAAGTATCATTGCTCAATGCAATACTCTTGTTATTTTGATATCTATATATATATAAATATATGTGTCTAAATATTTGTATGTGTGTATGTATATAGGTGTATACATGTCTATGTGTATTTATGTGTAAATGTGTATGTGTACACATACATACATAGATACACTCATATAAACATTTATACACATAGATGCACATATATAAACATATATGCATACACTTTTGAGCCCTTCCCTGTCAAATACCTTGAAATATGCAATATAATTTTTAAACATTTTTACTATATTTCTGTGTTTTAATAGAAATAATTGAAATTTCTATATTCTTCACTTAGAAGAAAATATTCTTTTTCTTTTAAAATATATTTTTCTATATATATATATCTGTATATATTCATATATATATATATATATATATATATATATATATATATATATATATATATATATAGATAGATAGATAGATAGATATTTTACGAAAAAACTACACAGATATTTATAGAAAAATATATTTAGAAATAAATAGAATATTTTTTTTGAAAGAGAAGAACATAGATATATCAAGTATTCCTAATGCACCTTTGGTTCTAGCGTAAGTTGGTCCAGTGTAGTTTCGGGTTAGCAGTGCACGTGAGTGATAAAAAAAAATTGGGAAGATGGAGTTAACTCAGTTGCGATATCCAAATTCCAGAATTTAGCATTTCTGAGTCTTTCACTTGCGTTCTAACTTTTTACTTTAATACTAGTGCTATCACAGGAGTACTATTGTTTTACCTTGAGCGCAGTTATCGCTCACGAGCGATACAAATGTAACGCTCCTCTTGTAATCTAGCCCTGAAATGAAAAGTCTCTAAGTCATTATTATTTCAAATAATATGGAGCATACACATTTTTTTCTGCTGGCAATGAAATAGCTAGCATTGGGGCCTATCTATCAATCTCTGAAAGGAGCTTGACGGCCCGTGTTTCTGGCGAGTCTTCAGACTCGCCAGAAATAGCAGTTATGAAGCAGTGGTCACAAAGACCGCTGCTCCATAACCCTGTCCGCCTGCTCTGAGCAGGCGGACAGGAATCGCAACAATTCAACCCGATCGAGTATGATCGGGTTGATTGACACCTCCCTGCTGGCGGCCCATTGGCCGCGAGTCTGCAGGGGGCGGCATTGCACCAGCAGCTCTTGTGAGCTGCTGGTGCAATGTTAAATGCGGAGAGCGTATTGCTCTCCGCATTCAGCGATCTCGTGCGGACCTGATCCGCACTGTTTGATCAGGTCCGCAAGACATTTCTTAAATAGGCCTCATAGACACAAATCTTTGGGCCATTCTGCACATGCACCATTTTTAGCAATATCATACAATGTTATTAATTTAAAATATGTCACAATAATCCATCAATTAAACAATAAAATTCCAGAAGAATAATCCTTGTATATGCATACCTGTGCTTTTTTATATAGGGCCAGATTTAAAGTGGAGCGCTATCATTAGTGCTAGCAGTGTAAACGTGCAAGATCGCAGTGTTCTTTACACTCAAATCCATATTACAAGTATCTCGCTGTAAATATTACCACAAATTTCTTTGTGTGAACTCACAGTAATTTTACGCTCACCATATTTTCTATGGGTAGCGTTGAGCGGTAATATGTGCTCGTATTACAAGTTGAAAGTAAATGCGATTGCTCAAACTGAATTGCATTTACTGTTCAAACTTTTTATGCAACCTAAGAGTTTGTCCGGATGAAACAGTTGCACCAAACTTCACTATGAACCCCTAAACCGCAATCCCCTCACATCGCAAACTACCTCTTTACACTATTAACCCCTAAACTGCCACACCCCCACTGCAAAGTAAGCTTCTACACTACTAACCCCTAAACTGCCATCCCACATCGAAAAGCCTGTACTACACTATTAACCCCTAAACCTCCAGCCCCTCAATGCAAAGTAGCCCCCTAACCTACCACCCCCTAAGTTAACCCAAAATAAAATTACCTTACTGTTACCAAAAATAAATAAAAAAATAACTTCCCTTAAAAAACTGTATACCCCAGACTATTCCCTAACAATTTATTTACATTAAGAAACAATAAACTAGGTAGAAACTGTTTGCAGTTCTTCTGTTCTTGATCTGACACCTAGTAACAACAAAAGGGTATTCCAGCCTCCAAAGTTAGAAAAGACCTTTATTGTTTCACATAGGGTCCAGAAAGCAAAACATACAACGTTTCAGGCCTGCTTTAGGCCCTTAGTCATGTATGGTTTAGTTGTTGCCACTGCTGCTGATTTAATTCAACAAACTTCTTGGGACTATTTGGACTAAACTTATGGTTCTGAAGTATACCATCTGTCAATATACCTCATAGTTAAAAATTGTGATTTGAACTTTAACCCCTTGCACCATATGGACGTAGGTACTAGGTCACACAGTACTTTGCCCAGCTTACTGTATTGACGTAGTACCAATGTCCAGCACAAAGGGTAAAAAGGCATCTGCCTTCATATAGTAAGGGAGCAATGATCATGCTCACTTACCTTATCAACAATCGTTACATAGAGTGACTGTCTGTGTCATTGTTTGTAATGTTCTGCAATTGGTGCTAAGTGGGAGAGGTGGGAGGGAAGGAGGGAGGCAGGTGGGTAGCCCAGCGCAGGAGGGACGGGAAGGAGCGGGGTTACCTATACTAATGTAAATACTGTAAAAGGGAGAGGGAGGGATGGGTCCCTACACTACAGAAAAATATCTAATAAATATAAAATAAAAAAATATATACTTTGTTACTGGCAGACTGGCTGCCAGTAGCAAACATGGTGTGGAGCAGTGCTAGGAGGCAGGGAATAGAGTTGTTTAGGGGGGATCAGCGAGGTGGGAGGCTAAGGAGGGATCCCTACACTACAGAAATGTAAAAAAATAAATATTTAAAAAAATAAATAAAAGCCCTAATCTATATACTGGCAGACTGTCTGACAGTACCTAAGATGGTGGCAACCAGTGGGGAGGTGTCAGGAGGGAGCGTTATCCCTACACTTGAGCAAATATTAACCTTACAAGATAACTGATTAACCCCTTCTGATGCACAGCTGCAATAAGCGGCCTTCTTATTTCCAAAAACCAATGGCAAAACCATGCATGTTTGCTGTTTCTGATCAAAATATTTCAAGCTCTCGACATAACGGCATCACCTAGAGGCATTTACTATAACTGCCAGTGGTCAGCGATGCTGGCTATAGACAAGACCCAACATCGCCGCCCATATTGGCGATGTATAGTAAAGGATCCCTTGAAATAGAAATGCTGTGTGTGCCTAATGATTAATACCCCTAAACCGAAGTACCCCACAATCAGAAACTAACATTACACTAGTAAATATATTTAAACTTCCTCATAGCCACCGCAAGTAGCTATCCTATTAACCCCATACCACCACATACTCACCGCAAGTGTCTATCCTGTTAACCCCTATACCGCCACATAGCCACCACAAGTACCTATCCTATTAGCCCCAATACCGCCACTAGCCCACCGCAAGTACCTATCCTATTAAACTCTATACTGCCACTAGCCCACCACAAATACCTATCCTATTAACCCCAATACCGCCACTAGCCCACCGCAAGTACCTATCCTATTAAACCCTATACTGCCACTAGCCCACCACAAATACCTATCCTATTAACTCCTATACCACCACTAGCCCACTGCAAGTGGCCTACACTATTCATTCTAAACTGCCAAAACCCCCATTGCAAACTAACCCTACTCTACCTAACACCTAACCCCCCTCTAAATTAAACCCCCTTAGTTACTTTAAAAAAAATACAAGTTACTTTAAAATAAAAATATTAATCCTATACTGCCACATCCACCAAAACAATCTAACTCTACTCCACCTAACACCCATCTAAACTAAACCCCCTAAGTTACATAAAAAAAACAAAGAAAATTATAAAATACAGTATCCAAAATAAAAATCCCACTATTATACCAAACAATAATCTACATGCCCCATAAAAAAAATCCCAGCCAAAACAAAAAAACAACAACTCTAACACTAAAATGAATTAGAAAAACCCTTAAGGGCCTTTTGTAGGACATTGCCATAAAGATAATTCTGCAAGCACCCCTCTACAATACAAGTAACCCCCACCCCCAAAATAATAAAACTTACCTAAAAAAAAACTAGCATAAAATAAAAATAAACTATTCTTAAAAATTAGAAAGCCACCCCAGAAAAGTAACCCCAAAACTTGTACTCACTGATCAAAAATCCGGCTCCTCTTGATCCGATGTTGGGCCCTCTTTATCCCGTCACCAGGCGCTTGGGGCCCATCTTTGCAGCGGGGGGAAGAGGCCACTGAAGTCCACCTTCCTGAAAATATGCCCCGGCGAAAGGAGCCAGGATGAAAAGGGCCCAACTTCGGATCAAGAGGAGCCGGATTTTCGATCGATGAGTATAATCTTTGGGGTTAATTAGGTCTTTTTTAGGGTGTTTTTTTTTTATTTTTAAGATTAGGCTATTTTATTTAACATTTTTTTTATGATATGATTTTTAGGTAGATTTTATTATTTTTGGGGGTGGGGGTTTCTTGTATTGTACAGGGGGAATTTGTACTTTTCTTTTTGTAAAAGAGCTGCATTATCTTTAGGGCAATGCCCTACAAAAGGCCCTTTTAAGGGTTATTGTAATTTATTTTAGTGTTTTTTTTTTTGTTTTAGTTGGGGTTTTTATGGGGCATGTAGATTAGTAGTAGGTATAATGGTGGGTTTTTGAATACTCTATTTTAATATTTTTTGCAGCTTAGATTTTTAAATTTTATTTTAACAGTTTATTTTATTTTCATGTAACTTTGGGGTTTCAGTTTAGAGGGAGTGGGGGGCTAGGTGTCAGTGTAGTTATAGTTTGCGAGGTATGGGAGGTGTCGGTTTAGGCTTTAATCACCTAAACAACCCCCCCATACCTGTATGGGGGTTGATAAGGTGATTAGGTTAGGGCAGGTTAGAGCTTAATAGTGCATTTATCTACAATCTTTAAAATATTATGCATTCTTATGTATGATGCATATACATTTAAGTAAAAAAATAATATGTATATCCAGAAAGATAGCTCAGCATGCTAAGGCTGTGGCTGAGCTCTGTAGCAACCCAAGGGTTGTAGGTTTGATCCCCGGCGAGGTCCACTCAGCCTTTCATCCTTCGGAGGTCGATAAAATGAGCAGTGCCTTGAGACCCTTGCGGGTGATTAGCTGTGCTTTACAAGTACATACATTTTTTTCTTGTTGTGTTTTTTATTGTAAACATAAATATATTATTTAAAATTTATATTTATGTTACAAAAATTATTAGTATTACAATCATATCATTACATGCAGTAATGTAATACTATAATTACAACTGTCTTTTATAACATAAATATATATATTTTAAATGTATATATGTATATACTGTGAATTATTGCACATGCTCAGTAGGAGCTGGTGCCTCAGAAACTGTGCATATACAAAGATTGTGCACATTTTGATAATGGAAGTGAATTAGAATTGCATGCTCTATCTGAATCATGAAACTTTAGTTTTGACTTTAGTGTTCCTTTAAAGGGACACTGAACTAAAAAAAATTATTTTTTTATTCAGATAGAGCATGCAATTTTAGGCAACTTTCTAATTGACTTTTATTATCAAATTGTCTTCATTCTCTTGGTATCTTTATTTGAAATGCAAGAATGTAAGTTTAGATGCCGGGCCATTTTTGGTGAACACACTGTGTTGTTCTTGCTGATTGGTGGATACATTCACCCACCAATAAACAAGTGCTTTCCATGGTTCTGAACCAAAAAATAGCTTAGATGCCTTATTTTTCAAATAAAGAAAGCAAGAGAACAAAGGAAAATTTATAATAGGTGTAAATTAGAAAGTTGCTTAAAATTGCATGCTCTATCTGAATCACACAATAAAAAATTTGGGTTCAGTGTCCCTTTAAGGTTGAGAAAGCATTTTATTTCTACTCTAGTATATCCATTAAATTGTTGGAATTTAGCGTACATCTGATAATGTGATACAAAACCACACCATGGGGTCAATTTATTATTGGTCGAATTGAGCCACTTCACCCTGTTTCCGCGCGAGCCTTTAGGCTAGCCGTAAACAGGAGCTAAGAAGCAGCGGTCTATAAACTGCTGCTCCTTAACTCATAAGCCACCTCTGAGGCTGCGTACAGCAATCCGCCTGATCCTATACGATTGGGCTGATTATCTGCAGGGGGCGGTATTACACAAGCAGTTCACTAGAACTGCTTGTGCAATGCTGAATTCCGGGCAGCGATGTCTGGCGGACATTATACGCTACAGCGTATCATGTCCTCCAGACTTTAATAAATTGACCCCCATTAGTGTAAAGAGAGTCTCAGCGAAATTAATAAAAAACAGAAACTTTAACAATAAAATAGTTATATAGTATAGTTTTATAAATGTAAAGCTGTTGGCTTATTATTAGTTGTTTGCCTTACATGGTAGCCTCATTTAAAGGATATGAAAGTCAAAAGTAAAACTTTAATAATTTTCATCATGCAAGTTTTAAAAACTTAACAATTTACTTCCACTATCAAATTTTCTATGGTCTCTTCGTATGGTTTGTTGAAGAGCTAACCTAGCTCAGGAGTGTGCATGTGTCTTGGGCACATGGCAGCAGTCTTTTCAGTATATATTGTTCCTGATTGAGCACTTCTCTTGCTATAAAGATGTATATAATCCCCCTGGGAAGTGTCTCCCTAAGAGTAATAAGAGTAGTCAGTCGTGGACTCCCTTGTGCATAGAGTGACATAGCTGCACCTTGTTGATGAAACCACAGAAGGCTTAAAGGGACAGTCAACACCAGAATTTCTGTTGTTTAAAAAGATAGATAATCCCTTTATTACCAATTCCCCAGTTTTGCATAACCAACACAGTTATAATAATACAGTTTTACCTCTGTGATTACCTTGTATCTAAGCCTCAGCAAACTGCCCCCTTATTTCAGTTCTTTTGACAGACTTGCATTTTTGCCAATCAGTGCTGACTCCTAGAAAACTTCACATGCGTGAGCTCAATGTTATCTATATGGCACACATGAACTAAAACCCTCTAGTGGTGAAAAACTATCAAAATGCATTCAAATTAGAGGCGGCCTTAAAGGTCTAAGAAATTAGCATATGAGCCTAACTAGGTTTAGCGTTCTACTAAGAATACCAAGGGAACAAAGCATAATTGGTGATACAAGTAAATTGGAAAGTTGTTTGAAATGACATGCCCTATCTGAATCATAAAACTTTGTTTTAGACTTGACTGTCCCTTTAAACCATGTCCCTCAGGATTGCCTGGTATTGTACTGTCATTTTTAAAGGGATAGGAAACCCAGAATTTTTCTTTCAGTATTCAGATAGACCATGCAAATAAACAGCTTTCTAATTTACATCTATTATTAATTTATCTTCATTCTCTAGGTATCTTTTTTGAAAAGCAGTGTTATATGCTTAGGAGCCAGCCCATTTTGGAGCACTATATGGCAACAGGTTTGAAAGAATGTGATCCATATGCAAGAGCACTAGATGGCTGCACTATTTCCTGCCATTTACTGCTTCAGATGCCTACCTAGGTATCTCTGCAACACAAAATATCATGGTAATGAATCCCTTTAATCAGGAGCAGACTGATATATTTCAGGAATGTGCATGTAGTGGTCATCTCTTCATACATCACACAGAGATACATCATACAGAGACAGTATGTAATGCTACAGTATCCCCCATAAGTGAGTACACCCCTCACATTTTTGTAAATATTTTATTATCTTTTCATGTGACAACACTGAAGAAATGACACTTTGCTACAATGTAAAGTAGTGAGTGTACAGCCTGTATACAGTGTAAATTTGCTGTCCCCTCAAAATAACTCAACACACAGCCATTATTGTCTAAACCGTTGACAACAAAAGTGAGTACACCTCTAAGTGGAAATGTCCAAATTGGGCCCAATTAACCATTTTCCCTCCCCGGTGTCATGTGAATTGGGAGCAGGTGTGTTAAATTTGGTGTTATCGCTCTCACAATCTCTCATACTGGTCACTGGAAGTTCAACATGGCACCTCCTGGCAAAGAACTCACTGAGGATCTGAAAAAAGAATTGTTGCTCTACATAAAGATGGCCTAGGCTATAAGAAGATTGCCAAGACCCTGAAACTGAGCTGCAGCACAGTGGACAAGACCATACAGCAGTTTCACAGGACAGGTTCCACTCAGAACAGGCCTCGCCAAGGTCGACCAAAGAAGTTAAGTGCACGTTCTCAGCATCATATCTAGAGGTTGTCTTTGGGAAATAGACGTATGAGTGCTGCCAGCATTGCTGCAAAGGTTGAAGGGGTGGGGGTTAGCCTGTCAGTGCTCAGACCATACACCGCACACTGCATCAAATTGGTCTGCATGGCTGTCGTCCCAGAAGGAAGCCTCTTCTAAAGATGATGCACAAGAAAGCCCGCAAACAGTTTGCTGAAGACAAGTAGACTAAGGACATGGATTACTGGAACCATGTTCTGTAGTCCGATGAGACCAAGATAAACTTATTTGATCCGATGGTTCAGATGGTATCAAGCGTGTGTGGCGGCAACCAGGTGAGGAGTACAAAGACAAGTGTGTCTTGCCTACAGTCAAGCATGGTGGTGGGAGTGTCATGGTCTGGGCCTGCATGAGTGCTGCCGGCACTGGGGAGCTACAGTTCATTGAGGGAACCATGAATGCCAACATGTACTGTGACATACTGAAGCAGAGCATGATCGCCTCCCTTCGGAGACTGGGCTGCAGGGCAGTATTCCAACATGATAACGACCCCAAACATACCTAAAAAGACGACCACTGCCTTGCTAAAGAAGCTGAGGGTAAAGGTAATGGACTGGCCAAGCATTTCTCCAGACCTAAACTGTTATTGAGCATCAGTGGGGCATCCTCAGATGGAAGGTGGGAGAGCGCAAGGTCTCTAACGTCCACCAGCTCCGTGATGTCATCATGGAGGAGTGGAAGAGGACAACAGTGGCAACCTGTGAAGCTCTGGTGAACTCCATGCCCAAGAGGGTTAAGGCAGTGCTGGAAAATAATGGTGGCCACACAAAATATTGACACTTTGGGCCCAATTTGGACATTTCCACTTAGAGGTGTACTCACTTTTGTTGCCAACGGTTTAGACATTAATGGCTGTGTGTTGAGTTATTTTGAGGGGACAGCAAATATACACTGTTATACAGGCTGTACAATCACTACTTTACATTGTAGCAAAGTGTCATTTCTTCAGTGTTGTCACATGAAAAGATATAATAAAATATTTACAAAAATATGAGGGGTGTACTCACTTTTGTGGGATATTGTAAGTAAGTGATTATAAAATTTGAACCTATGTTGCAAGAGGATGCACAGCTGAATTGGGGAAGGGAGAACGAGGGGAGTAGTTGGAGATGTCATAAAGCAGATCATGAGGCTGAAAACCTTTTGGACCTTACAGAGTAGTATAGATTAGCAATATATGGTAGATAATCACCTAAGAGTGTCTGTTCTTATTGACTTGTTACAGAGAAGTAGTCAGCAATACTGTCAGATAGTCAGTACCCTCCAGAGAGCTGTTAGTTAAAACAAACATCGCTCAGATCTTCAAACATGCACCCAACCACTGCTAATTCCACTGTACATTTACCTCCAATGCTTGTTCTGCTTCTAACTACACTTAAATTCAGGACTGGGCATTTATGCATTTTCTGTCTCATTTATGAGCTTCAATAATTTTGTTCAGAATACTCTTTCTTTTCTTTCTGCCATGACCCCACATACCCATTAGTCTCATCTCTCTCCCTTGTATATCCATATTATTACATATTAATTTAGGTATCAAACTCCCGCTGTGAGCCAAGTAGCTGCCATACCCAATGTGCCTTTGCTAGTTATGGCCATGGTGTTGCATTATGCTTTGGTTATAAAATATTTTGCCAACAATCAAACAGCTATTCCATAACTCGAGGGACAGGGCACCCAACATCAAGGACCAGGACCCCCACAGCCACAGACCATCAACCCAGGGCCCCCCAACCTCCAGGGCAAGATTCCAAACTACAGGGCTCCCAGAGCAACTTCCTCCTATCCAGGCAAAGGGCACCCACTCAAGGACAGGGTCCCAACTACAGGGACAGGGCATCCATTCTTCCAACCTTATAACTTGCTTAGTTACATCAACACTGTGCTAGGTCCTGATTTAGAACAACTAGCGCAGCTGTCTCATACTAATATTTGCCTGCCTGCTGCTGCCCGCTCCCCCACAGTCACAACTGCTAGAGTAACTCAACTGCTACTACTGCACTAGCTCATTTAACTTACAAACTGTGACTTATGATAAGCAGCACACCTGGAGCCCCCTTTTGGGGGCCCCGTATGTGCCAAGGCCTGAGTCCAGTTCCTATTGTCCCACCGCTCAGTCTACCCCTGGTTTTAAAGTTTCACTTGGGCTAGCCATCACCTGTTTGCATAGTCATCCACGTGAAGTCTTAAACATTGGACATACTTCAAATAGGCTGTCAACATCATAATAATTGTAAAAAAATACCCCAAAACATGTCTCACAAAAACAATACACATAACTGTGTTCCCTTTATAATCTTTACATAGACCATCAACTTTCTAAATTACATGTATATATTATGGCATAATATTTAAGTACATTTAATAGTTGCTTTATTAAAAAAAGTATTAAAAAATCTGCTATATCAAAATGTCTTCAAATGGTGATAACCTGGCCCGGTTTAAACATTACATAATACACTTAAAATAAAAAACGTAATTTTTCATGAATGTTTTCTGTATGTGCAGAACTGTTCATACTCCTTTGATGGAGGTGTGCTATACATTTTACCAGTCATCAACCCTTGGTCTGTTCTGCACACGCTCTATTTAATGTCTGTCATTGAAAGCGCTTCCAGTTTTGGAGTGAAGTCTGGTTCAAGTCAGTGCTCAACAAATATTTGGCACACAATAGTTGCCTGCAGTGCTGGAGGGGTTATCAAGGACTATAAAAAAACGGATGAAGGGCATCACCAGTCCATGCGCCCTTAGAGTAGGAAAAGTATCTGTTTATCTGCATGAGCAGCTTTCCACTGACATGTTGGGGTACACTTTTAGTACCACATTTCTACTCTCATCTAAAAAAAGAACGCTAAGCGAGTTCATCCTGTCTGGCGTGCAACATGGTTCAGGAACCCCCGGGATGATGCCTACAGCCTTCACGATACTCTGAATGGTGGCATGGTTTGAGGGGCGCACAACCTGGAAAGACAAAGCACAACATGAGATTAATTATCTTAAAGTAGAATAAAACAAGTAAGCTTTGTAAACTACCCATAGAACTGTTTCAGATAACCAAATACCATAAGATAAGCTGATCCATAGGATTCCTCTCAATACATTTCCTGTTGAGCAATGGAACAACTATATATGTGCTAAAAAATGTTGTTGTTTTTCTCCCAGATAGCAGTTATTGTTCCTTCATATAATCTCACCATTTAAAACCTTTTTCTGCTCCATGCTATACCTTGTAATAAAAAACTCCCAATAATTCCAAAATTAAAAATGGTAGGCATCTAAGAGAGCAGGGCTTTAAGGATTTGCTGCAGGGTATGGATGTGTCAGAACAGAGTGTAGGTGATTGTCAAGCAAATTTGGACACCCCATCTGTTTTCTTGAAACAAAGGATGATGTGCCAACAAGAATGGAGTCTCCGTTACTCAAAGATAAACATTACTCAAAGATATGAGGTCTCAGATGTTAGATAAAAAGGCACGCAAAGGGTTTTAACATAGAGATGCATATACTGTATGTCTATATATAATCCATCAAAAGTAGAATCCGCACTCTCTGGACTTATAATCGTAATAGAAATGTATTACAGTGACATTTGGAGCACAAATGTCCCTCAGAGGAAGGGGCGGTTGTCCTCGGAAACATCACTGTAATACATTTCGATTACGATTATAAGCCCAGAGAGTGCAGATTCTACTTTTCATGGATTGTATCAACCTTTCTTGACACCCTGGCAGATGTTCATTAAAGGTGTGTGTGCAAATCCCTCTTTTTGAAATTTATGTAGACAGTATATATATATATATATATATATATATATATGTGTGTGTGCATGTGAATATATATATATATATATATAGCGCTTGTTCAAAACTTTTTACTTTCAACTTGTAATACATGCGCTACCTGATGCGCATAAAAAGCTTACTAATAGCGGAGAGCGGAGTTAGAGCAAGAGCGATAAATAGTGTTCCACTTGTCATCTAGCCCTTAATGGGCACACCACCCGACTAAGATCTAGATTACAAGTGGTGCACTATTTAGTGATTTCATAAACTTTAATTGCATGCACAAGCACGTAAACGGTTTGCGCACAAGCGAAAGCTGGCACACTCTAACTCCAGGCCTTTGAATGTCACGACTGTGCTAACTTCTTCCCCCCATAGACTTTAACCCCTTAGTGACCAGACCATTTTTCCATTTTCTTACCCTTAAAGGGACAGTCAACACCAGAATTTTTGTTGTTTAAAAAGAAAGATAATCCCTTTATTACCCGTTCCCCAGTTTTGCATAACCAACACAGTTATATTAATATACTTTTTACCTCTGTAATTATCTTGTATCTAAGCTTCTGCTGACTGCCCCCTTATTTCAGTTCTTTTGACAGACATGCAGTTTAGCCAATCAGTGCTCAGTCCTAGGTCACTTTACGTGCATGAGCTCAATGTTATCTATATGAAACATGTGAACTAATGCCCTCTAGTGGTCAAAATGCATTCAGATTAGAGGCAGTCTTCAAGGTCTAAGAAATTAGCATATGAACCTCCTAGTTTTAGCTTTCAACTAAGAATACCAAGAGAACAAAGCAAAATTGGTGATAAAAGTAAATTGGGAAGTTTTTTTTGGACTTGACTGTCCCTTTAAGGACCAGGGCTATTTTTAAATTTCTGCGGTGTTTATGTTTAGCTTTAATTTTCCTCTTACTCATTTACTGTACCAGCACATGTTATATACCGTTTTTCTCACCATTAAATGGACTTTTCTAAAGATACCATTATTTTCATCATATCTTATAATTTACTATAAAAGCTTTTATAAAATATGATGAAAAAATGGAAAAAAACACACTTTTCCTAACTTTGACCCCCAAAATCTGTTACACATCTACAACCACCAAAAAACTCCCATGCTAAATAGTTTCAACATTTTGTCCTGAGTTTTGAAATACCCAATGTTTACACGTTCTTTGCTTTTTTGTTGTTGCAAGTTATAGGGCAATTAGCAGTACAAGTACAAGTAGCACTTTGCTATTTCCAAACCATTTTTTGTTTTTCAAAATTAGCTATAGTTACATTGTAACACTGATATCTGTCAGGAATCCCTGAATAACCCTTCACATGTATATATATTTTTTAGTAGACAGCACAAAGTATTGATCTAGGCCCATTTTGGTATATTTCATGCCACTATTTCACCGCCAAATGCGATCGGTCGTTATGGGGTTAATGTAGCCGCAAAGTAAAAAAACCCTACCTCCTAACGCTGTTTGAGGATAGTTCATGTGAGTGTTCTACCTGTATGCTGTGTACACATACACATATAAATACATAAATACACATACTGTATATACATACACACATACACACATATAAATACATAAATACACATACAGTATATATATACACACACATATAAATACATAAATACACATACAGTATATATATACACACATATAAATACATAAATACACATACAGTATATACATACACACATACACACATATAAATACATAAATACACATACAGTATATACATACACACATACACACATATAAATACATAAATACACATACAGTATATACATACACACATACACACATATAAATACATAAATACACATACAGTATATACATACACACATACACACATTTAGACATGTACACCTTGTCGTATACCATATACTTTTGAACCTTTATACCTTTTTTTAATATATATTTATGTGAATATTTTTCATCAGACAGTGTTTATATGAGTATAACTGTTTATTTGAATGTATTTATGTTGTGTTTGGTGCAACTTTTTTGTAACTCCTTATCCTTTACGCAGGGTCTTCAGTCACGCTAACCAGACAAACATAACATGTGATTGCTTGTTCGTGTCTACTTTCAGCTTGTAATTTCAGTGCAGGCTAGACTGGGCGTGATATTTCTATGTTGCGTGCACGTTAACGTTAGAGCAACACATATGATTTTACCCAGCTAATTTTAAGCTAAAATGACCTAATATTAAAGGGACACTGAACCCAAATTTTTTCTTTTGTGATTCAGATAGATCATATAATTTTAAGCAACTTTATAATTTACTCCTATTATCATTTTTTCTTCGTTCTCTTGCTATCTTTATTTGAAAAAGAAAGTTCAGAACCTTGGACAGCACTTGTTGATTGGTGGATGAATGTATCCACCAATCAGCAAGAACGACCCAGGTTGTTCACCAAAATGGGCCGGCATCTAAACTTACATTCTTCCTTTTCAAATAAAGATACCAAGAGAATGAAGAACATTTGCTAATAGGAGTAAATTAGAAAGTTGCTTAAAATTGCATGCTCTATCTGAATCACAAAAGAAAAAATTTGGGTTCAGTGTCCCTTTAATTGTTTTCAATGTTTATGGTACAAATCATCATTAAATTAATATTTCAAATTCTGCACATCATTCGTGCTTTGGATGTCTTAAGTCTAATTTATAAACAACAGAAATGTTATAATATTGCAAAGCATTACACTGCCCCCACCTGGCTGCTTCATAATACTGTCAGAATGTATGTAAAATAAAAAGGAAGAAACAATGGCACTATTTCAATGTGGTATTATTTTAAGGTTATTGTTTTAATGCTGATATCTCTACAGCAAATCTGAAATTCTGTTGCTTCATAAATTCCATAATCCATAATGTCCCAGATAATATCTCCATGTGACTTCACATCTGTGCAATTTTAACTTGCTTCATATGACACCGCCCATCCTCTAGATTTCTTCTTCTTAAAGGACCAGCAAATACAGTAGATTTGCATATTCAACAAACACATGATAAAAAGAAAATGCAATAGCAAATGAGTAGTAGATTTTATTCTGACAATTTTCAAAGTTATGTCTATTTCTACTCCCTCTGTATCATGTGACAGCCCTCAGCCAATCACAAATGCATATACCTATAGTCTGTGAATTCTTGCACATGCTCAGTAGGAGCTGGTGACTCAAAAAGTGTAAATATAAAAAGACTGTGCACATTTTGTTAATGGAAGTCAATTGGAAAGTTGTTTAAAATTGTCTGCTCTAGCTAAATCATGAAAGTTTAATTTTGACTTGAGTGTCCCTTTAAACATCTACTATTACCCATGTAACAGCCACACCCTCGTGTTCTATTTCTTCCTAACACTCTACAGACTGTGCAATATAACTGTTTCCAATAACTCTTTCAATTACCCTGTATTACTGTTTTCCATAACCATTACTATTGCTCCATATAACCTCTTCCATGTCTTTAGACCCCCTGTTAGTTGACACTTTGACCTTATTTAAACAAAACCATCTGTTTTCTATAGGAAGGTCCCTTTTTAATTATACAATGACTTGTAATGCATAAACAATACACAGCACTGAAAAGGTTAAAAATGTGTTTCAAATTTCCTAGTGATGAGCTTTTAAAAAAATATATATATGTAGAGTAAAAACGTGTTGTGATGCAGATTTATTTTCTCTGTAATATCTATTAAGTTTTAAACTGCAGTCGACCAAACATATTTTTCTTTCTTTTCAGACTGCCTCTTTAAATTACAAAGATCTCTACCCCTTTTTAGGCAAACAGGAGGCATAAGGAGCCCCCTGTGTACGTTCCAAGAGGATAAAACACCCGACACATGAGAACAAAACCCATCTTGTGCCACAGAATGATGTCTTGTTAAAAAAGTCCGCTTCATAAATATTGACCCGTAAAGTGTTCTGAACGGGCCACTCATTCACACATGGACCCTTGGTGAACGTTATTTAAACAATCAAAATATTCACTTTGGGAAAATTGTATTAACCACTACACTGCCAGAAAAAAATGCAATATTTAGTAATACATTTCAGTATACGTCTGTATGTGTGCACAGAGTAATGCTTGCCTATGGGTGTACAGAGCAGTGTGTATCTGAATGTGTGCACAGAGTAATGTCTGCCTATGGGTGCACAGAGTAGTGTGTATCTGTATGTGTGCACAAAGTAATGCCTGTCTATGGGTGTACAGAGTAGTGTGTATCTGAATGTGTGCACAGAGTAATGCCTGCCTATGGGTGTACAGAGTAGTGTGTATCTGTATGTGTGCACAGAGTAATGCCTGCCTATGGGTGTGCAGAGTAGTGTGTATCTGTATGTGTGCACAGAGTAATGCCTGCCTATGGGTGTACAGAGTAGTGTGTATCTGTATGTGTGCACAGAGTAATGCCTGCCTATGGGTGTACAGAGTAGTGTGTATCTGTATGTGTGCACAGAGTAATGCCTGCCTATGGGTGTACAGAGTAGTGTGTATCTGTATGTGTGCACAGAGTAATGCCTGCCTATGGGTGTACAGAGTAGTGTGTATCTGTATGTGTGCACAGAGTAATGCCTGCCTATGGGTGTACAGAGTAGTGTGTATCTGTATGTGTGCACAGAGTAATGCTTGCCTATAGGTGTACAGAGCAGTGTGTATCTGAATGTGTGCACAGAGTAATGCCTGCCTATGGGTGTACAGAGTAGTGTGTATCTGTATGTGTGCACAGACTAATGCCTGCCTATGGGTGTACAGAGTAGTGTGTATCTGTATGTGTGCACAGAGTAATGCCTGCCTATGGGTGTACAGAGTAGTGTGTTTCTGTATGTGTGCACAGACTAATGCCTGCCTATGGGTGTACAGAGTAGTGTGTATCTGTATGTGTGCACAGACTAATGCCTGTCTATGGGTGTACAGAGTAGTGTGTATCTGTATGTGTGCACAGAGTAATGCCTATCTATGAATGTACAGAGTAGTGTGTATCTGTATGTGTGCACAGAGCAATGCCTGTCTATGGGTGTACAGAGTAGTTTGAATCTGTATGTGTGCCCAGAGTAATGCCTGCCTATGGGTGTACAGAGTAGTGTGTATCTGTATGTGTGCACAGAGTAATGCCTGCCTATGGGTGTACAGAGTAGTGTGTATCTGTATGTGTGCACAGAGTAATGCTTGCCTATGGGTGTACAGAGTAGTGTGTATCTGTATGTGTGCACAGAGTAATGCCTGCCTATGGGTGTACAGAGTAGTGTGTATCTGAATGTGTGCACAGAGTAATGCCTGTCTATGGATGTACAGAGTAGTGTGTATCTGTATGTGTGCACAGAGTAATGCCTGCCTATGGGTGTACAGAGTAGTGTGTATCTGTATGTGTGCACAGAGTAATGCCTGCCTATGGGTGTACAGAGTAGTGTGTTTATCTGTATGTGTGCACAGAGTAATGCCTGCCTATGGGTGTACAGAGTAGTGTGTATCTGTATGTGTTCACAGAGTAATGCCTGCCTATGGGTGCACAGAGTAGTGTGTATCTGTATGTGTGCACAGAGTAATGCCTGCCTATGGGTGCACAGAGTAGTGTGTATCTGTATGTGTGCACAGAGTAATGCCTGCCTATGGGTGTACAGAGTAGTGTGTATCTGTATGTGTGCACAGAGTAATGCCTGCCTATGGGTGTACAGAGTAGTGTGTATCTGTATGTGTGCACAGAGTAATGCCTGCCTCTGGGTGTACAGAGTAGTGTGTATCTGTATGTGTGCACAGAGTAATGCCTGCCTATGGGTGTACAGAGTAGTAACATGGTAACATAGTAGATGAGGTTGAAAAAAGACCGAAGTCCATCGAGTTCAACCTATACAAATCTAAAATATATACAAAAGCTCCAGTTAAACTTAAATAATCCCACTAAAAGGTGACCCATTTAATACTAGCAATCATATCAATGAATTTTGTTTATAGACAGAAATGTATCCAAATAATTTTTAAATGTGTCTAGGGTATTGGCATTCACTATCTCCTTTGGTAATGAGTTCCACAATTTTATTGCTCTTACAGTAAAAAAACGTTTCCGTTACAGGAGATTAAATCTCCTTTCCTCCAACCTTAAATTGTGACCTCTGGTCACAAACAATTTTCTTGGAATAAACAGAGCTTCTGCCATCTCTGTATATGGTGTGTATCTGAATGTGTGCACATAGTAATGCCTGCCTATGGGTGTACAGAGCAGTGTGTATCTGTATGTGTGCACAGAGTAATGCCTGCCTATGGGTGTACAGAGCAGTGTGTATCTGTATGTGTGCACAGAGTAATGCCTGCCTATGGGTGTACAGAGTAGTGTGTATCTGTATGTGTGCACAGAGTAATGCCTGCCTATGGGTGTACAGAGTAGTGTGTATCTGTTTGTGTGCACAGACTAATGCTTGCCTATGGGTGTACAGAGTAGTGTGTATCTGTATGTGTGCACAGAGTAATGCCTGCCTATGGGTGTACAGAGCAGTGTGTATCTGAATGTGTGCACATAGTAATGCCTGCCTATGGGTGTACAGAGCAGTGTGTATCTGTATGTGTGCACAGAGTAATGCCTGCCTATGGGTGTACAGAGCAGTGTGTATCTGTATGTGTGCACAGAGTAATGCCTGCCTATGGGTGTACAGAGTAGTGTGTATCTGTATGTGTGCACAGACTAATGCCTGCCTATGGGTGTACAGAGTAGTGTGTATCTGTTTGTGTGCACAGACTAATGCTTGCCTATGGGTGTACAGAGTAGTGTGTATCTGTATGCATCTAATGAACAGTGAGTGAATGTACAGTAAATTGTATATATACAGGTTTACAAAAGAGTATGTATTACTGTATGGCTCAGTGTAGTATTTCTGCATGCATCTGTATATGGATCAAACTGTATGTACAGTCGGTGTGCAGAGTACTGTATATTTCTGTATAAGTAGTAAATACAATGGGGTAGATTTTTCAAATGTCGGACGGACATGATCCGCTGTAGCGGATTATGTCCGCCTGACATTGCATGCTGTTTGCATTTAACATTGCACAAGCATTTCTGGTGTATCTGATCGGGATGATTGCAGTCCGCCACCTCAGAGGTAGCGGATGAGTTAAAGGGACAGTCTAGTCCAAAATAAAGTTTCATGATTCAGATAGAGAATGTAATTTTAAACAATTTTCCAATTTACTTTTATCACCAATTTTGCTTTGTTCTCTTGGTATTCTTAGTTGAAAGCTAAACCTAGGAGGTTTATATGCTAATTTCTAAGCCATTGAAGGCCCCCTCTTCTCTCAGGGCATTTTGACAGTTTTTCACCACTAGAGGGTGTTAGTTCATGGGTGTCATATAGATAACACTGTGCTCACGCACGTAGATTTCCAGTGAGCCAGCTCTGATTGGCTAAAATTGATGTCTGTCAAAAGAACTGAAATAAGGGGGCAATTTGCAGAGGCTTAGCTACAAGGTAATCACCGAGGTAAAATGTATATTTATATAACTGTGTTCCTTATGCAAAACTAGGGAATGTGTAATAAAGGGATTATCTATCTTTTTAAACAATAAAAATTCTGGTGTAGACTGTCCCTTTAAAGGGCAGCAGTCTTACGACCGCTGCTTCTTAATTTAAGTTTCCGGCGAGCCGGAAACTTCGGGGGTAGATTGCAGCATCCGCTGCTTGGTAAATCTACCCCAATGTGTTTGTACATACCAGTATGTTTATGTATACTTGCATACAGTTTATTTTAAATTGTTATACATGCAACACATATGTATATGTGTGTTCAGAGTAATATGAAAAACAGTATATTTGCATGTATACATACCAGCATATATCTGAATGTTTGTACAGAACACTGTATACATTCATCTGTAGAGCAGCATGTGCACAGAATAATACATGTGTACAAGGCAGTGTATATCTTAATGTGCATCAAGAAGACTGTAGTGTGCAAACACTGGAAACCATTAAAAAACATGATTTAGCTAGTTCTTTATTTGGGTAAAATGTAAAGAGCAATTATGTATATTGTAACCCTTTTAAAAATGTATATACCTCCTTCCCAGACCACTCTAAAATTAAATCCAACATCCCACCCACGGATCATCACTTTAACAAGATTTATAAGATATGGTATTCCTAGTAAGTAATCTGGTGATTGGCACTGATATACCCTCTTCAGTGACCCTACACTAACTATGTACACATTACTATATTATCTGCCAGGACCTGCCATTTTAAAAACATGTCCCCTGCTTGTGGCTGTCATTTCATCTGATATACCCCAACCAATAGTTGTCATTTTATCCAATAGATCCTTGCCAGTGGGTGTCATTTAATCTAGTACTTTCCTGCCAGTAGTTTTCAATTCTCCTGATAGATGGCTGGCGTATTTACAAAGTCCTGTGCCAGAAGTTGCCACTTTAAGCAAGATTAAGTAAGAGTTCCCCTTTCAAAACATTCTCCATGCTCTATTAGACATCTGTCGCTTCCATCAGCATAAATGACAGCTTTTAGAGTACTTCTGGAATAATGATGACTCAAGGTAGGAGAGTTATTTTGGGTAAAATTAGGGGCAGGGTAAAGATGAGTGAATTTGGTGGTGCAAGATATTTAAATAGAGGTAAGAGATGGTAACATTCTAGGTCCAGATGACAGAATGGAGAATAAACCTGATTATCTGTTGTATAAGCCTAGCTCATAATAAAAAAAACCATTAGGCTTATATCGATAAAACACTAGTCAGGTACTATATCTCATAGTGTGCAGAAATCTGGAGACTGTTTATCCAGAAGAACATAAATAAAGTAGAGACGGATCATAGGACAGACTTAAAGGGACAGTCTAGTCAAAATTAAACTTTCATGATTCAGATAGGGCATGCCATTTTAAACAACTTTCCAATTGACTTTTATCATTGCATTTGCTTTGTTCCCTTGGTGGTATTTTTTAAAAGCTAAACCCCGCCTCCTAGCTCAGAGCATTTTGAAAGTTTTTCCCAGTTAGACAGTACTAGTTCATGTGTGTCATATAGATCACATTGTGCTCACTCCCGTGGAGTTATTTAGGAGTCTGCACTGGTTGGCTAAACTGTATGTCTGTCAAAAGCACTGAGATAAGGTGGCAGTCTGCAGAGGCTTAGATACAAGGTAATCACAGAGGTAAAACATATATTAATATAACTGTGTTGGTTATGCAAAACTGGGGGATGGGTAATAAAGGGATTATCTATCTTTTTAAACAATAAAAATTCTGGTGTAGACTGTCCCTTTAATATAATTACCTGCCTTACTGTATAAAGTATAATTTATAGGAGGGAAGGGAGAGAGGTGACCTTATACTATATTATGAGATGAAATAAAGCTGAGAATAAAAGCAAGTTTTAAGAAAACCATAACAAAGGATCACAACCTCATGTTGCAGGGTAGCAGTAGTTTAATTACTTTTTTATTTTTTACAGAAAGATTGGTTGAGGCATGGGGGTAGATTTAACAAGTGCCGGGCGGTCAGCGAATCATGTTCACCCAACATCGTTAAATGCCGACAGCATACGCTGTCTGCATTTAACATTGCACAAGCATTTCTTGTGAACTGCTGGTGCAATGCCGCCCTCTGCACCTTCACGGCCAATCGGCCGCTAGCAGGGAGTGTTAATCATCCCGATCGGATCGGGATTATTGCAGTCTGCCACCAAAAAGGCGAGCCTGAAACTTCGGGCATAGAAAACAGCGTCCGCTGATGGCTTAATCTCCCGCCAGGAATGAACTTCCAATATAGATGGTGGAGGCAAATATTGTAAAAGGATTCCAGATTGTCTTAGATTTAGATAAGGTTATTTGGTGGATTGGATTACTTAAAGGGAGAATAAAATGAAAATTAAGCTTTCATGATTCAAATAGAGCATACAGTTTTAAACAGCCTTCTAATATGCTTCAGTTATCAAATTTGCTTGATTCTCATGGTATCGTTTGTTGAAATTAACAGCATAGCACTGTTGTGGATTTGAGCCAATGGCAAGAGGCATATGAGTGCAGCCACCAATCACCAGCTAGCTTGCAGCAGTGTGTTGCTGCTGCTGAGGATATGTACATATTCTTCTCAGCAAAGGATACCAAGAGAATGAAGCAGATTTGAAAACAGAAGTACTGTACTGTGTATTGGAAAGTTGTTTTAATAATAAAAGTTTAATTTTGACGTTACTGCCCCTTTAAGTCTACACTTCACATAGAAATAGGGGCAGAATATGTGGGCACAAGAATGGTTATGTTAAAGAGTCTAATATAAGGTATAAGCAAAAATATATCAGTTAATTATGGGGTTCTCAGCTGCGAAAATATTGTGTAATGAGAAGATATGAAGGGTTTATAAAAAAAAAACCAATAGGAGTGATAGGAAATGGATATAGGCTATATAAGAAAATGAAATATGTATAGTAGATTAATGTATCTTAAAGTGATATACACAATGCCTCAAATGTAAAGTTAAAGGAACATGTATATAAAAATCAACAATCAAAAACAGTTAACATTTTTGACTTATTTGTGTAAAAAGGGTTTAAGTAAAAGCTGTTTAAATCTAATGTAAAGCTAAAAGAACGTGCATGATTATATAAAACCTTTTATTATAAAATTCAAATGATGTAAAGTCTTTGAACTATACTGCTCATTAACTGACAGGGACAACACCCACAGAAAATAAGTTGGTTTATTCAGAACATGAATATGTTTTTCAAAAACACAAAGTTCTGTAATACATTTCAAACAATATTTTTTAGATAGAACAGAGAAAATGTTTGAGTACCTTGCCTAAGCCATCAAAAGAATTGTAGGGACCAACGGAGCAATAAAAGGTGATAATCTAAGATGCCGTATGGGTTAACAGGATACAAGACAAGACTGAGTTGGTTTTAACATTATTTTAGCATTTATTTGTAGAGTGCAAACAGATTTTGCAACACTAATATTATTATTTAATTAGAGAAACATATAGGCCTATAAAATGATAGAACTTATAAAGAACTTTAAGAAAGACATGGGATAGTAACATGGTGATTTTATAGAAAATTATCTCACCTTTATAAGGGTGACTAAATAGGAGACAGTTTTATAGAGGAAATAAAGGATTAGCTACTGTAGTTTACTAATGTTAATATGCTTTATTATTCCTACACATTATTTCACATAACTTGCTAACAGCACTATGTATTCTAACATTTAAAACCTTCGGCAATAACAAATTCTTACCTTAAGCATTGGAAATTCACAGGCACCAGAGCAGTAATAGGCATCAAATGCCTTAGGGGAAATAATCCACTCACTCCACCCAATGTCAGCAAAGTCCACCTTCAGATATCTACGGGAGCACACCCTGGGCTCGTCCCACTGCCTCCTCCGTGCCTTCTTCATGGTCCTCTCATCAAAATGCAGAACTGGGGATTTGGGCAGTGTATCTGCGTTCTCCTGACCTTTTTTCTTTCTCTCCTTGCGGGACGATTTGTGCTTCAGAGATGTGTAAGTGCTCTCCCACAGGTCTTGTTTATTGTAGCGAATGTATTTGACATCTGGGAGTTCATTATCATGGCTGGATCCTGGGAAGGTCATATCCCTCTTTACTCTTTTCTCTGAGGATGCATTGGGAGATTGTTTTGCCTCTGCTCCATTGGGTTGTAAAGGGTCATATCTCTGCAAGGTCTGTGCCACACTATTAGGTTCTGAAATAGCTCTGTCATTGGCAAATACCAAGATATATGGCAGCTCACTAAGGACATTATCATAGATGGCTGGAGATTTATCTCCAAAGTCTATCTCCACTGACATTACCAGATCTTGCTCACGTTGGGCCTCTCTGATGATGCTGGTGATATCTTTGACATGCCAACCTACCCTTTTAAAGGGAAGAGGATTGGTGATGTTCCACTTCAAAGACCCCATATCTGTGTTGCGTGGATTACTCTTAAAGATAACGCTTATCTGCTGTGATTGTGGGAGGAGCAAAAGACGACAAGAAGAATTCTTAGAGCGTTTGCAGTACGCATCTCTGGTTGGTCTCAAGCCTTTATCAGGAGCAAAATGTAGTGTGGAAGCTAAGACCACTTCTGATGGCTGTAGCGATGTCAAATTAAATCGATACATTGGTCGAGAAGTAAGAGGATCTGAAACAACAACAACAACAACAAGGCATTAGTGCAAAGCCAGAGCTAACTTGTTGCTTTGCAATGTTGCTAGGGATGGTTTCAACACCACGTAACCTAAGCACATGCTTTGGAGCAAAGGCTTCTGATAAACTATTTGAGGGCCTAAATAGATGTATGTATGTATGTATGTATGTATCTATGTATGTATGTAAACAAAGTATGTACTACATGATCTATACAGAACTTCTCAGGTAACTAAGAGTACATTTTATGATTAAATTAGGAGCACATAGACTTTAGTGAGATCTATTAAAGTGGGGTTTGTCAGTGCTTGTACATATCACACACCACATTTGAATAATATTTCAGAAGATCATTGTTGCTATACAGAATATAGTAGCACAAATTACATTACATACTTCTTTTATCTGGAGGCCAAATAATCACTTTTGGCCAATGGACAAGCGAGAATGGCCTAAAGTCTTTGATGTGCATTGTGAGGGCCTGAGTTACTATTTTTTTTACTTACCTACCCACACAATTTAGTATAGTTAAATGATACTTTATCACAACAATATATTGGTCTATTCCAGGATATGCTTAGCTACAAAATAATTTGCAGTTCTTTTAGGCAGTAAATAGGCTGGAGACAAATGCAAATCAGTTCTATAATTTAACTCAGAAAATATATTATTGTTTTCCAACTGATTTATCTCGAAA
The DNA here is from genome assembly GCF_027579735.1 of Bombina bombina. Taxonomy (NCBI): domain Eukaryota; kingdom Metazoa; phylum Chordata; class Amphibia; order Anura; family Bombinatoridae; genus Bombina; species Bombina bombina. The sequence continues at coordinate 64,247,521 of NC_069507.1, forward strand.
TAAATTATACTGTATTATTATTATTCAGAATATTTAAGATAGTCATAGGACTGAGGATCTATAAATGTCCAAATAATTTTTTCTTGGAGCGGGCAATAAATAAAAATATGACTCGACAATATTAATGTTACTATAGACAAATAGTGGTATATATAACTGAACATCAAAACCAAATTTCCAATAAGAGCAATTGACCCCTTTTGGCTCTCCCTCCACATGACCACGATTACATTATATAGCCATGTACAAATAGAGTGTCTAACAAAATATAAAAAGGTTTTCATTACATAAAATAGGGATTATGTGGTTAAAAATTCAGCTACTACATGTTGTATTCAATTTGCCTCTTAACAACATAGAACTTACAGTAAGTAGGGACCCTTTATATCAAGCTTACAGGATGCTAATTAAGGCTGCTTGCTTAGCATATACAGCAGTTCTAGCAATGAAACCTTCATATTTTATAATGATTATACTTCACAAGTCCACATCTCCTTAATGTGTGTAATTCCTGGATACCTATATTGCTTTTGTTTCCATCCTTAATCACTCACTATGCAATCTGTGGTTGCATATTATGTAACTGTCAAAAACTCTTAAAAGTGCTATATCATTATTCCCCTAATTTGTGTTTTACAGTTGCAATCATCTCTGAAGGCATTTACCATGAATTATGTATGTAACTACTCTTGGTTATTACATATTTGTTTAGAGTTGATTGACAGGTTGGTTAACAAATAAAATCTTATAAGGTTAATGGCAGACCTGGCAAGGATGGGTGAATCTGTGACTGATTTTAATGCTTTTTCATCAGAATACAGATCTTGAGCTTGATGGGAATGTTATTGGAATCTTTAGTGTCATTGTACAAGATACATATATCCTACCATCTATCTTAAGACACACCATTCAAACTAATTTCTTACCTGGCTGTGCTCTGAAGCTCCTCACAGTGTTTCCATCCCGAGGATGGTTACCCTCACGGTTGTATTTCTCATAAAGTTTCATCATGTGCATAGACAGTGGGTCTGAGAGAGGTGTGAGAGGCCCAGAACCCTCAGATCCCAATCGGCTGTCCTTGGGGAGCAGAGATGCTGGGGCACCTAAAGGTGAGCTGTTGCTGTCGCACAGAGACCAGATGAGGAGGCATAATGTCCAGTGCTGATGCATCATAAAGTGGTAAAAACCTGAAGAAGTCAGACACTCTCTGCCGTCTCTTTCTGTACAGCACTCTTTTCTATATGTAACCTTCTTTGCTTTTTCCCAAGCTGCAGATCTGTTCCCTTATATATCTCTTTTTGGGTCTCCTATAACTCAGACTTTGTGTCTCTAACTCAGCCTTTGTGTCTCTCTTTATCTGTTTGTGTATATATTTGTTATATGTTTATATTTGTCTTTCTGTGTTTATATATATACAGTATATATATATATATATATATATGTCCCCTTCTGGATATGTGAATATATTCTTATACTTTAAGATCTCTTATTCTTCTCTCCCAGTGTGTCTCTTTGTCTCTGTTACAAGATCTCATTTACTCCCTCTTTTTGATGATCTTTGTGTCTACTTATATATATATGTGTGTTGGTCTTGTTTGTGTATGTTTCTCTTACCCTGTCTGCCTCCTAAATTTCTGTCTCGCATTAATGTGTCTATCCTCTTTATCCCGGGTCTCACATTCAAAGCTAAAAGTTTTCAGCTCAAGACTCACAGTAAGAGGGTGGAGCTGTTGGCATATTTACACCCACTGTCCAATCAGAGCCAACCTCTTACTAACCTTGACCAATCAGCTAATATGTGGATACATAGGTTATTATGAACAGAGCAGAATAGATTCTGAAGTCATTATAGAATCCTATAACACAGTGTGCTTGATTCTCTAAAAATGTAACATTTCCAATGGATGAAATATCTCTAAATTCTTTGTTACCCTGGGATGTCAGTAAATTGTGACAAGCTATTGCATGCTTTAGTGAATCAATTTCATATAATATCATTAGCATTAGACCATTTTGTTCTCACTGGAGTGTTCTTTGAAATCTTAGTGTATCTAGCTAGCTGCTTTACATTTATTACAAGTGAGTTGATATATAAATACAAAAAGACTGTTGGAAACTGCTTATTGATGTTTAGATTTTTATTAAAGGGACATTGTACACAAGCTGTTTTAATTTAAAAAATTTTTTTATTGAATAAACCTACTTTTTTACTAGCCCCTCTCTGCCAATACAGCTGTGGCAGTTCTTGTAAGTTTCTTCTTTGTTTTCAGCGTAAAACTATATATCTGATTATCTGCTAAAAAGTTACTTTATCTGTCTGTCTACCATTTATCTATCTATGCATCTATCTGTTATATCTTTATCTGTCTGTCTATTATCTATCTATCTTTCATCTATCTATCTATCTATCTATCTATCTATCTATCTATCTATCTATCTATCTATCTATCTGTTATGTATCTTTATCAGTATATCTATCGATCTATCTATCTGTTTATATGTAATGTATCTTTATCTATCTATCTATCTATCTATCTATCTATCTATCTATCTTTCTATCTGTTTATCTATCTATCTATTATATAACTGTTATGTATCTTTTCTATTTGCCTGTATGCCTGTATTTCTATCTATCTGTCTGTCTATCTGTCATGTATATTTTATCTGTCTGTTTTATCTATTGTTATATCTTTATCTGTCTATCTATCTATTTATCTATATATATATATATATATATGTATATTTATCTGTTATCTATCTATCTATCTATCTATCATCTATCTATCTATCTATCTATCAATCTTTGATGTAATAAAGGTAAAAAGGTGCATACTATCTATCTATCTATCTATCTATCTATCTATCGATCTGTCTATCATCTATCTATCTATCTATCTATCTATCCATCTATCTATCTGACTGTCTATATGTTATGTATCTTTATCTGTCTGTCTGTCTATCAATCTATATATCTACTTATCTGTCTGCCTCTCTATTTATATATCTGTTATGTATCTTTGTCTTTCTGTCTGTCATCTATCTATCTATCTATCTATCTATCTATCTGTGTGTCTAATCTATCTATATGTTTTTTTGTCTGTTTATCTATCTCTCTGTTTATCTATCTATCTATCTATCTATCTATCTATCTATCTATCTATCTATCTATCTATCTATCTATCTATCTATCTATCATCTATCTATGTCTATCTGTCTACCTGTCTCTCTAATCTATCTATATGTTTTGTATCTGCCTTTCTGTCTGTCTATCTATCTATTAGATATATCTATCTATACAAAATAAATGTGATTGTGTGGGTGTGTGTAATTGCAAAATCTTCGTACAATAAGATTTTTTGTTCACAGATCTTGTTTTAATTCTTGGCATTGAAAAACTAGTTTTGACTCCAATTAACTTGATGCTGTTTATAACGTTTTTCCTTTGATGCATTTGTGGGGTGCTCTGTCGCTGACCTCTGGGGGGGATACGTTACTCTTTTTGTGGATTTGTTTTTCTGTCGACAGCCTCTATACAATCAAGGTCCTGTGAAAAAGAGGAAGAGCCACAGGGGGCCACATCATGTAGGCTCTGTCCTGTAAGATGGCCCCCCCTGGCCCCCTGTCTCCTCTCCCTGGCCCTATTCAAACACATATTTTGTATTACTCTTTAACTTGCACTAAAACCTGCAGGACATGGATACTTTGACATGGTGAGTAAGGGTTGTAAAATAACACAACAGACAGGAATGGTTGATATTCTCCTGGCTAGATTTACTGCAGAACAGCGGGATGGCCAGGCTTTTGTAAGGCACTGCTGGGTCCCCTTTATTTGAATGAGGGATGAAATAAAGTGTGTTTTTGCTGAAAGAAACGAGGCTGAATGAAGAAAGCATTGATATGTCCAAGAGAGAGAGAGAGCTGTCCAAAGAGAGCTCATGCAGAATAATCTGCTCGTTTTATAGACATTCACTGATTGCAACTACCCAATTACAGACATTCTGGATCCAGTTATTGCCAGAAGTATCGAGAGAGAAAGTAGCCATAAGGGAAAATGTAAAGTCTTAAAGGAATGCTAAACCCAATCTTTCACGATTCAGATAGAGCTTGCAATTTTAAGCAACTTTCTAATTTAATCCTATTATCAAATTTTCTTCCTTTTCTTGCTATCTTTATTTGAAAAAGCAAGAATCTAAACTTAGGAGTTGGCCATTTTTTGTTCAGCACACTGAATAGCGCTTGCTTATTGGTGGCTACATTTAGCCACCAATCAGCAAGTGCTACCCAGGGGCTGAAGCAAAAATGGGCCGGCTCCTAAGCTTACATACTTGCTTTTCTATTAAAGATACCAAGAGAATGAAGAAATATTGATACTAGAAGTAAATTAGAAAGTTGCTTAAAATTGCAAGCTCTATCTGAATCACAAAATAAACAAATTGGGGTTAGTATTCCCTAGTGAAATATTCAAAAGGCAGATTTTGCTTTTCTTCTCCAAGGGGCGTTCATTGCATTTCTGTATGTGAAGGAGAGACAAGCCCAGTGCAATGTAGCACTGCATAGCATGACAGTTATATATGTGTGTGTGTTTATCTTTTATAAATTAGATTGCACTTTGCATCTCTTTTATTTAAATTAAAACTGAAAAACTGTCAGCTTTAGTTTCCCAGAGAGCGTCAATTCTATGGGCCAGATAATCAAACATTCTCTAGTTTGGAGAGAGAATATAGTGCAGACTTCACAGGGGCATAACTCACTGAATTTTCTAAGAAAAGGGGAGGAACCTGGAGAGAGAGATGAGAGATGCCTTCCATTGAATGCAATGAAGCTCTCTGGGATACAAAATTTCACATGGAAGAGAGACGGTAACTGGAGAACCCCTGGGGTTCTATTTATCAAGCTC